>NC_064816.1:88029677-88246466 GCF_023721935.1 Panthera uncia | reverse complement strand
GGGGGCGGGCTGAATGACTAACACATGCGGGGGGGGGGGGGGGGGGGGGGGAGGGGAGGGGATGGCATTAACAATAGAGCAGGGGACTCCAGTGAGGTCTTCAGTGGTGACGGCACCAAAGCTGAGGAACATGAGAATATGAAGGGGCAATTAATGGTCCACACTGATTATGCATGTTTCATCTGCACCTGCTCTTTTCACAGGGTGTGGAAACAGCTTTAAGCCCAAGTTAAATAGTGGCTGAGGCAATTTTGCGCAGACTTTAGTAAACTTCCTTGTCCTTTTTCCCAGATTAACTTGTGCCCATTCTTTAACCTGGGACCCACTTTGCGCAATCCCTTGCTTGGGTCCTTAGACACTATATTATAGCAGTTTGAGGATGTGTCTACGTCCTCCCCAAGAGGGAGTACAGCACAGTGCCTGGCACAGAGAGTCTGTTCAAAAAGTCTGTTGCAAACATGAAAGCCTATCAACATGTTGATAACACTGATTTTTATTTTTGGAAGATAAGAACCCTTATGAATGTAGTAGGTTCTGAGCACAGATGCCCCCTGCACTGTACCACTTAAGGTCAAAGTGTCCAGATTTCAAACATTCGCCATTTGGGGAGAAGCATGAGATTGCTTTGTACTGTACAGTCAATATAAAATAAATAGTAGGAATTATTGTAAGTATTTTTTTAAAGGAGGAAGAAATTGCAGGAAACTTGGTGGTGCTTCTCATTAACGTTAATTTTAGTAACCCTATTATGTTGCTATACCGGGTTTCATAAAAAAATGTGTAACTATAATACTTTAGAGTGTAATTCATTTTAAAGAGTGATCTAATAGGATTAAGGCATTTAACTGAGGCCAGGAAAATTGGAATATTGAATTTTTAAAGGTTTTAATTAGTTTAACTTAAGTAAAACATGTTAGCCCTTCTTTAATACTTGAAAGCATGGTATAAGATACAAAGCCTAGTGAACAGTTCACAAGAATTAAGTTGTATCAAATCATTCTTATACAAAAAAAAATTTATCATACTTCCAGTTATTTCTTCTACATTACCCAAGTACTAAAATGATTTCTTCATCCTATTCAATTGCCCTGACTTGGGTGGTATCGGAAAGGGGAGGATGTTGAGGAGAAAGCAGTTAGCAGCTTGGCAAATGGTTTGATTCAGTTGATAATGAAAGCGTATCAATTGCCTCTGGTTTTCCTAGACTAAGATCCCAAATTGTGCATTCTTGAAGCATATCTGAAAAATGGAAAGATACGTGTTTGGGGATAGCAGTACACAAAGAGGCTCCTGTCTCTATCTCCCCCAGGAAAGCAGGAACTACTTTCCCATTTCCACGGTCACATGCAATTCTTGGGAATGGGGGGAGGGGGGAGGTGTGGGAAAGGTAGGGAAAGAGCCAATGGGGTGCTGGTAAATGGCTCTCTGAGAAGAAAAAAAAAAAAAAAGTCCTGATTGATCACATTTGCTGATTTCCATGGCATGAAGATTCCCACCGTGCCTAATGTCAAGCTCTTACCTGGCAGGCCAGATACCACTGAAAAGAGCTGACATTGAAAACCGAGGAATTTAAAAGAAGGAGCTGTCTCATTAAAAAATATTTATCAACTAGCACTGCTCTCAAGTTTGTATATCAGAGTATAACACAGGGAGGAAGGGGAGCAGTTCAAGAGCACTTTGTTCCCTGGGGTAAGACACAGAGCAGCTACAAGGCCAGACCCGGCCCCAAAGCTCAAGCTGATCAGTCCTGGCAAACATTAGAGGCACTCTGGCCACAGCGGAGTCCTTGCCTCTGATAGCTAGCTTAGAATGAGAAGAAAATGGTACCCAAAAGATGAAGGAGACTATATTCCTAAGAATGTGTGACTCTCCCCTGCCCCCAGGAGATTTATTTTTTAAATGGTAAGAAGATAGACAATATGAAGCAGAATTGAGTTTCTTTTTTTTTTTTTTAATGTTTATTTTTGAGACAGAGAGAGACAGAGCATGAACAGGAGAGGGGCAGAGAGAGAGGGAGACACAGAATCAGAAGCAGGCTCCAGGCTCTGAGCCATCAGCCCAGAGCCCGACGCAGGGCTCGAACTCACGGAGCGCGAGATCGTGACCTGAGCTGAAGTTAGACGCTTAACCGACTGAGCCATCCAGGCGCCCCGAAGCAGAATTGAGTTTCATCAGCAGGGACTTAGGAGTGGGATCAGATCCACAGCAACACTCCTCTACCCCCAAACTAAGTTGGCAGTTATCAATATTTAGATAATTCCTCGTGGCCTCAATGTGAAGATAAATGACTATTCATAGGGAATTTACTTAAACAAAGTTCATTCAGAATTGAAATGATCAAATCACTTGCCAAATATCCCTGACCACTGTAGTCTTAGAAAAAGCAAACCCCACTAACTGACACTAAATATTAAGTGGGTTGTCGCGATCACCAAATTATCCAATAAGCAAACCCCCATGTAGCGTGTACAAGCCAAATGCCACCTAATCAGCAAGATAGAGTTATTTTTCTGATGGTGGCAAGTCCAGTTCTGTTCTGATGCTGAATGTGTGGTAAACTACAGATTTGTAAGAAGTTGTCCAGCATTTAGAAGGTAAATAGAGGTCAAGGCAAATTAACTCAGACGTGACTAAATTCCTGACCTTGTTGTCATGAGCCCCAGGCTTTAATCAAATAAATTAACCAACCTAGTCAGTGGCTAATGAACCTACATGATAAAATTCTTGGCCAGGGAATCTTGACAGATGTGGCTGAGATCCAAATGTGAAAACATGTATTAGTAAGGTTTTTGGTTGAACGAGAATTTCATGGAGAACTTAAGTTAAAAATAAATAATTTTTTCTTTTAAAGTACAATTAAAATAGATACTAGAGATCTGCATTTCCTTGCTGTCTTGGTAATTTATTGGGTGGCAATGAAATGTTACTAACAGAATCATTATAGCTGCAGCACAGGCCATAGCTGGTTCTCATTATTAGCAAATCCCTATAGAACATTAACGTGAAGGTTATATAGTTATGTTCTTGTGACTTGATCAAACTGTACAGGTTAAGACTCCTGTTTCCTTTTGTATTATTCTGTTGGCCAGCGTAAAAGCTAATCATCCATAAACTTGGTTGCTATGAGATAAATAATATTTTCTCACAAAACAATTGAAATAATTTATCAGTTTTTCAGCAACCAACCTACAGTGGTTTTTAATTGGATTAAATGCATTAAATGCTAGATATCTTTTTGTCTGTGGCTATTACTAACAGAGGTACTTCTAACTACAAGGCTAAAATAAGAAATGCACTGTTTTATTTTCAAATAACATGTGCAACTGAAGACTGAATGTCAAAAAAAAAACCAATTAATTAGAAAAATCCATTGATTATAGACATGTTACATTTTTCATAAACTGCAGTCAGAAGTCTTTTTAAGCCAAGGTCTTCTGATTTTGCTGCAATAATATATACCTGTCAATAAAATAATACATGCTTAAATGTGAATATTCTTGCTTTCTCTGAAGAACCTTGAGTTCACTAAATACAGAAAGAGCTCAGTGAAAAAATTGGAGGAGTTCATGTGTTAGTGGAAGGTTTAAAATTTTTTTTAAGTATGTTTTGCTTTCCATTTGTCCCTGGGATATATTAAAACAAATGCTCTAATCACAAGAAGACTGGCACCATTGCACAAATCCCTGCTGCCCCTCTGCCTTGTGATGAAAGGAGATACTTGATTGATGGGCTTCAGCTCATTACAAATAAGTTGTCAAGTCATGTAGGGCTTTCAGGTTGAAATTCAGAAGGAATAATAAAACAGAAGGAGGGACTTAAAAAAAAATCCCTGTTTACAGGCATCAAATTAAAATGAAAAATCGTGTCACATCTTACAGAGTTTAAAAATGTTATTTGTATTCTAACTCTTTGGAAGGGGCCAAGCAAGATCCCTGGGTTTGCGTGCTACAACACCAGGGGCAGTGTATGTGTCCACTGGGGATAATACCTGCCAAAAGAATTCAAAATCTTGGATTGAACAATCGTTTCAGAATTCAAAGCTGAATTATTAAGTGGGGAAAGGTGGAGAATATCTTTAATAATGGTTTTGTCCAAATGATAAACGAGATAGTGTATGGCACCATTTGAGAGTTACTATTCAAATTCAGGAGCACTGTAGTAGATCTGTGAGGGGATTTGATCCAACAAACTTTGTGGCTCATGGAGAACAACCTGTCAAGGTTTCCTTGAGATAGGAACAAAGCAAAACCCTATCTGGCTGTCTAATACCAAACCCTGAGTCTGACTTCCTCGAGTTTCCTCTTTGTGGGTCCTGCACACTCATTCCTGCCTCTGGTTTTCATAAAAATAGGAATTCTAGGCTCTCAGACTCAGCCAATGAGTATGTGGTGGGAAAGTTGAAAAGCAGGTGAAATGTTCCTGCAAACCCTTATAACCTCATCAACACCCTACTTTCTCTCTGCCTTTCCCTTCCCTATCATCTCTCTCCAAAAAAGATAGACTTATCTTTTTTTCATTTGCAGTGGTTTTCAGCCATGGTTCTCCTTAGAATTGATTGCTTGTTTGGGTTGGGTTTTTGTGTTGTTGTTTGTTAATACAGATGTCTGGGCTCTATCTCAGACCAATTGATTCAGAATCTCAGGGGGTGGTGCCCTAGCATTTAATAGCTACCTCGCTGATTTTAATGTATGACCAGGAGGAGAACCACTGTAGCAGACCATTAACTGAAAGCTAACAGGTAATGGTTTGCATTCTTGGCTCAAGTAGAATCATCAAGGGGAGCTGTTTTTGAAAAAGAAAATGCCCAGACTCTACCCTAGACCAGTTGACTGAGACTCTGCAAGAGTTTGATCATCAGTATGTTACAAAAGTTCTCTATGTGATCCTAATGTATACCAAGGTTGAGAACCACTACTTTCTAGTGGTTCCTGTGTATGGGTGTTTGCATTTTATAAACCTTAGTGATTCTAAGAATTCACCTTGATGGTTGAACAAAACTCTGGAAAGAGTGCCAGGAAGACATCTGTTTGTCTATACTACCACCATGGCCCCTCTCCCTGCATTCCTGTCCAAACCAAATTCAATAAATGGGTCCTTCTTTGCCTACTTATGGTTTTATCATGGTTCCCAGCACACTTTCTATTACGCAAAATTGTGTGTTGTGATGATGATAGAGCTTTGTCTTTATAGTCCTTTTCATGATTACCTCCAAACCTTTTTCAGTGAAACATTTTTTTCTTGCATTTTTAGTTTGTATAAATATATAAAACTGGGTAAACTAAAAAACAAGTAAGCCTTCTAATATTGTGTGTTAATATAAGATTGGATCTTTATATCAAAGAATTTACCTTAATTTGTATTTTCTATAGATTTATCAGAATAGAAGATGTAAGAGGATTCATGAAGGCTAATTTTTCCTTTCAGGGCTCTCTGCACCTGAGAGAGAGGGGAAGATTTTCTTTCCTCTTCCCATTTTTAAAATGGTCTTATATTCATAAGTATTTACATATTTTCCTCTTCATTCTGTGAAAACATTAGGGGAAAGAAATGGCCCATTTTCCAAAAGCAAGGCGACAAAGTGCCCACCTTTTAGAATGGGCATGCTTTGGGTTGTTGATCCCTGTTCTTCTTACTAAAAGGAATGCAGAACAGGATCTATTCCAGGGCACAGAGAGGGGAGAAAGATCAATTTGCCTCTGGCTGCTGATACACAAGGGACTTCAAAATTTTATTTTGATGTGTTCTCCAAATGAGGTCTATGCATATACAGAAATATACTGCTTAGGATAAAAAGAAGTCTATTTTACAAGTTTAGATTTGTATCTACTTATCAGATAACTGCACACTGCTATTATACTTTAATATGAATTAATATTGTAATACAGCCCATGATTATCTCCTAAACAAAACAAATAGATTATGTTTTATTCTCAGAAAATGTCAAAAATCATTGATTTGTTAAGTATAAGCATTTAAAATATACAATTTTTATAGCTATGGATAAGATATTACAAAAACTTATATTGAAAGGCAAAGGAACTAGAATATCTAAAACAGTTCCGAAAATTAAAAAAAATGAAGTGGGAAGAATGAGTCTACCTAATTTTAAGTCATCAAAACTTCATAGAATTGGCAGAATGTAGAAACATAGATCAATGGAACAGAATAGAAAACCCAGAAATAGAGCCATGCATGTGCAGGCAAACGATTTTTGACAAAGGTACAAAAGCAATTCAATGAAAGAAGAATAGTCTTTTAAAAACTGATAGGGAAGTGATTATATATTCATAGACAAGAAAAATTATTTAAACCTCAGACTTTGTACAAAGATTAACTCAAAATGGATAATGGATTTATATGTAAAATATAAAACTACCAAGCTTTGAGGAGAAAATATTCAAGACCAAGAGCTAGGTGAAGAATTCCCAGACATGACATGAAAAGTACAATCCACAAAAGGAAAAGGCAATATATTAAATTTAATCAAAATTAAAAACCTCTGCTCTGCGAATGACCCATCAGAATAAAAAAACAAGCTATAGAGTGGGAGGAAATATTTGAAGACCACCTATCTGACCAAGGACTCATATCTAGAATATATAAAAATTCAACAGTTAAAAAAAACAAAAATCCATTTAAAAAATGGATGACTTTTCAAAAACAGGACATATAGTAGCAAATAAGCAAATGAAGAAGTCCATGCGATGGACCAGTAGTCAGCCATAAAAAGGAACAAACTGATACATGCACCAACTTGGATGGATCTCAAGGGCATTATGTGAAAGGGAAGGGGGAGGGGGGGATGTCAGCATGAAAAAGTTACATTTTATGTGATTTGTTTAAATATTTCATTCTAAAATGACAAAATGATAGAGAACAGCCTGGTGATTTCCAGGGGTTAAGAGAGCAGAGAGGGGAGTAGAGCTAGAACAGTTCTGTATCCTAATGGCGCCAGTGGATACATGAAGTTACCTATGGGATAAAATGACAGAGAACCGTACACACACATTCTACCAATATCAGTTTCCCAGTTTTGATATTGTACTACAGTTATGGAAAATGTAACCCCTGGAGGAAATGAAGGATCCCCAGGAACTTCTCTTACTATCTTTACAACTTCCTGTGAATCTATAGGTATTTCAATAAAAATATTCTTTTGTTAATAGCATTGATTTGTTAAGCATAAACATTTAAAACATGCAATTTTTGTTATCTTGTTGAGACATTTCCATGTTTTTTAAAGCCAGAATGCTCTTAAATTGGAAGTGGCCGGGCCCTCTCTCATCTCTGACCTCTAGGAGGTGATAGAAATAAAACACACAAGCCAGACAAGCCCTAACTTCCTCAAGAGAAGCCTAGTTGGAATACCCCAGAAGAAGGCTGTCTCAGGTTCCCCATGCCTGGGCTGGGATCTGCAGACAGAGGGAGATGACAGGCAAGACTCTACATGACCCACACCTAGTCCCGCTCTGTGCCTTACACGCACGCACATGAGTGCACCCATGCGCAGGCACACAAGCTTCTCTGGTGGCTGCTACCATGGCCCTTCCAAGTCATCTTCCACCTTTGCATCTGTGCTGTTGGTTACCAATCTCTTAATCTATATGAACGCCCAGTGGGGTCACTTTACCTGTCTTGGCCTTCATCTCAAGGAGCCTCTGAATGATTTTCCAATCCAGGGAGTATTCTTGTGTTTCCTGTGACAGAACTGAGGTGTGTAAAGAGCAGAAGGAAAAAGAAATCACTATGTCATGTTTTAACTATCTTAACTCTACTTTCCCTTAATACCTCTGCTTCCTGTGTAACACATTTCTTATTTTCTTTGTTCCTTCCATCCTACATTTAAAAGTAAAATAGGATTAGGAAACTTTTTAAGTGGCATAAGAAATCTTACTACCTCCAGAAACCCACGTTTACACACGGGAGCTATTTTGAGTTACAAATGGTAAGAAATGGGCGTAACTTCCTTTTTTATATAATACCTTCTCTAAAACAAACCCTCAACTTGATCTCCCTTGTGGTTTCAATTATGCCTACATCTCCTTTTTATGAACTCCTGTCATTGGAATTTTTTCCAAGAGTTCAGAATTAAATTCTTCCAAAGAATTAATAACTTTATTTTTCACATGTTTTTTCATCATCCCAGTTATGGTAACCTGAGATCTGATCTTTTTTTCTTTTTCCATGAAAACAAACAATAACCAAACTGTTGTATTATCCTGGATTGATTGGCAAGCAGAGGCTGTGACAAAGGTATGCATGCAGAATTTACTAGGGAAGTGATTCCAAGGAGCGGGAGTGAAGAGCAAGGGGCATAAACTAGGAACATGAGAAAGATGGCAGGAGAGAGCCTTAATTTGGCCACTGCTAAGGAGGAGTGGTGCTGTATTCTGCTGTGGCTTTCTGAGGAGCCTTATAAAACGTGTCAGAGCTGCGTGCCAGAAGATGAAAGGGTCAGCATTTATCCAGGGGGCCACGTCCTCCATTGGGCTATGGTGGCCCCATGGGTCATATGTGTCTGAATGCTAAGCAGGTACAGGTATCAGAGAAACCTCAGGACAAGAATGAAGAGGGTCCCCAAACTGGGTCCCCAAAGCGAGCCTCTGATAGGCAGTGGAAGTTCAGCAGAGCTCCATTACTGCCCAATAACTAAAAGTAGAACCAGGAAGATTTGAAGAGGAGCTCAAGATGTGGCCAACACAATTATCAACCTTATAACTTCTGTAACTTGATAAGGAGTAACTAATTGCCCTATTTCTTTCTAAATCAATCAGTGATATTTTAATACCTCCTTACCATCTTTGTACCTCCAATTTGCCCAGTAATATCTCTGAAGGTTTAAGACTGAAAATATTTTTTTTTAAGGTTATTTTCAGAGAGACAAAGCACGAGCAGGGGAGGGGCAGAGAGAGAGAGAGAGAGAGAGAGAGAGAGGGAGAGAGTCCCAAGCAAGCTCTGCAGGGTCAGTGCAGAGCCCAGTGTGGATTTCGAACTCGTGACCTGAGCCAAAATCAAGAACCAGACGCTTAACCAACTGAGCCATCCAGGTGTCCCAAGAGTGAAAATAATTTTAATGTTTGGTGTAATAACCCAAGTGTGTTACACTAGATTGTTAAGCTGCACTTTAAGAGTAAAATATTAAAATAAAATATGAAAGAATTACAAATGAGAGAAATTCACACTTGAACTGTTTATATATCTATGTTTTGATAAATTCATATGCCCTAAAGCCATTTCACACAGGATTTTTAAGAAATAAGTGAGGAAAGCAGAAACTTCTTAAGAATTATTGAATGCTATTCCAGATAAATTGTATATATTTCCAATAATCCGTTATAGAAGCAAAATTAACCCTTAATTTATAGAATTTATATAAAGGTTTCATTAATTAGGTAACTAATAGATTGGTTAATTAGAAAATTACTAAATTACTTGAATAACCTATTAATATTAGATAAGTTATTGAGCATTTTCTATATCTCAAGAACTATATTAAGATACATTAGTTCATCGAATCCTCACACTGTCTCCAAAGTAGGTACTATCAATCTCTCATTTTAAAGATGATGAAAGAGAGACACCAAGAGTTTAAGTAACTTACCCAAGCTGAGAGTGGTAGTAAAAATTGGAGCAAAGAAAGAGGCATTTAGGTAGCTTAGTTGGTTAAGTGTTTGACTCTTGATCTCATCTCAGGTCTTGATCTCAGGGTCTTTTTTTCTTTTTTTAATGTTTATTTATGTATTTATTTTTGAGAGGAGAAAGTGCGAGCAGGGGAGGGACAGAGAGAAAGGGAGACAGAGAATCCCAAGCAGGCTCCGTGCTGTCAGCTCAGTGCCTGATGTGGGGCTCAAACTCACGAAACAATGAGATCATGACTTGAGCTGAAATCAAGAGGCGGATGCTTAACCAACTGAGCCACCCAGCTGCCCTGATCTCAGGGTCTTAATCTCATGATCATGAGTTCAAGCCCTATGTTTAAGCTTCACAAAAAAAAAAAAAAAAAAAAAAAAAAAGTTGGAGCAAAACAATAGTGCTGTTTAGCTGATATGTTCATTTTTTTTTTTAAGTTTATGACAGGTTAGACTAAATTAAGGTAGTGGCCAAACTGCCAAAATTGAGTCTGGAATCACTCTCACTTTGCAATGATTAAGATGATCCAAGTAAGAATATATCAATAAAGATACCATCCATCTCATTAACAGTTGCTGGTAACTTTATCAAATCTGTATTTTGCTTGCAAAGGTTCATCCAAATATAAGAGATAGAAAATAATGTTAGGATAAAAGACTGGATGAAAAGTGAGGGGACAGCTATCTGACCTTTGAACACACTCACAGTCTGACAGTAACTAAGGCATCATTTACCAGTTTGAGGGGTTGAGATGTAAGAACAAGGTGTTAACTGATTAGCAATTAACCAATATAATATAAATTGTTAACCTAGTTTACATTTGTAGATGCTACTAAAAATTTTTCAAAGGCACAGCTACGTTCCCATCTGAGAGGCCCTATATCATCTTCAGGTGCTTCCCTACATGCGGTCACACCCGTCTCTGATAAAGTTCAGGGTATCAGTCACCAGCTGGTTTTAAAAATGATTCAGTTGCTATGATTAATTCAGTTATTCAAAGAGTTCCTGTGGAAGCACAGGAGAGTCTTGTATGTCCTGTCCTTTTCTTCCATGACTTGTGACTACCTCCAAAGCTCTAACTGGTCTGCTTGTGATACAGGTACACATTTTTAGATAAGCTCAGGTAAGAGTATAGGTGTTCTCCACAGGCTAAATGGAAAGGGCAAATTTCTGAAATCCCATTAAAAAGGTACAAGCTTCATATGTCCTACAATCAGCATGAAAGCCACCCTGTAGAAATTAAATAGTGACTACATCTGGTTTAAAATTCCACAGCAAATTCACTGAGTGTTACTTTAAACCCATTTGGATTAAAGAAGCAATGTCTTTACAACATCCTCCCCAACTTCTCTCCTTCTCCCTTATTCTTCCCCGTGCTTATATCATAATCATTCAACTTCCTCTTCATTATGTGCCCCACACTGTGCCTGGCACACAGAGCAAACAGCTACTTCTAACACCTACAATGCACCTTTCTAATATCATTCAACAAATTGTAGCAGGAAGTGTCTAGTCCATCATAATCAATGCTCTTGTTAGCACTGAGGATACGTTACTAAACAAAAGAGACAGATAGACAGACAGACAGACAGAAAGAAAGAAAGAAAGAAAGAAGAAAGAAAAAGAAAGAAAGAAAGAAAGAAAAAGAGGAAGAAAGAAGGAAGGAGAAAGAAAGGAAAGAAAGAAAAAGAAAGAGGAAGAAGGAAGGAGAAAGAAAAAGAGGAAGAAAGAAGGAAGGAGAAAGAAAGGAAAGAAAGAGGAAGAAGGAAGGAGAAAGAAAGGAAAAGGTCAATTGAAAATTTAAACTAAATAATAAATGTTATTTAAAATAAATAATAGGGGTGCCTGGGTGGCTTAGTCAGCTGAGGGTCTGACTCTTGGGTTTGGCTTAGGTCATAATCTCAGGGGCATGGGTTTGAGCCCCACATCGAGCTCTGTGCTGAGCATGGTGCCTGCTTGAGATTCTCTCTCTCTCTTAAAAATAATTAATTAATTTTGGGAAAAATTCAGTACTAAAAGAAAAAAAATATTCTAATAAAACAACCAAGTTTATTTTATTACATTGGAGAAATTTGAGGACTTTTATTTGATTTGTTTTTAATTTAAATTTCACAAACTTCCAAAAAGTAACTCACATGGTTTACAACAGTATCCAACTTTAGTTTCAACTTGCATTTCTTTTATTTTGGGTAAGATTAAGATTTTTTTGTTTCACTACATTAAAAAGTCTTTCATATCACCTTAGGATAAACAGTCAACTTATATCCTTTGCCTAATTTTCTAAAGGACAATTTTTTAAAAATATTTATTTATTTTTGAGAGACAGAGAGCATAAGCAGGGGAGGAGCAGACACACACACACACACACACACACACACACACACACACACACACACCGAATCTGAAGCATGTTCCAGGCTCCGAGCTGTCTGCACAGAGCCCAATGTGGGACTCGAACTCATGACCTCATGAGATCATGACCTGAGCCAAAGTTGGATGCTTAACTAATTGAGCCACCCAGGCTTTCCAGAAATTATTTTTTTTTATTTGTAGGAGTTAAAAATATTTTTTCCAGTTTGTTAATCTTCTTACTTTGTTTATAGTGGTTTCTGCTTTGCGGGTATTATTTATTTTTATGTAATCACATTTATTCCCTTATTCTTTAATGGTTTCAGGAATTTATAGGAAAAGAGCCTTTCCCCTCTAAAGTTATAAAAGAAATCTCAATGTTTCCATCTAGTTCTATTATGGTTCTACTTAGATAGATAGATAGATAGATAGAGACAGATAATTTAAGTGTTTAATTTTTCTTCATCTAGTTCTTGTACCTGTCTTGTTATCTTGTTAAGTTTATTCCTAAATATTTTCTCTATTTTGTTGCAACTGTAAATAGGACCCTTTCTTCTATTAAATCTTGAACTTATTTTTTAATAAATGAAAAATATTGATATTAATTGGCTTCCTGAACAAGACGCTGGATTGATTTTATTACAGTACTTTTTCAGTTGACTTTCTCAAGTTTCCCAAAATTAAAGTTTGATCATCCACAACTCCTTTTGACTTTCTATATCTCAAATCTTTTACTCTGGTCTAGTTGTGTTAGCTAGAATTTCCAAACAATAATAACTAAAGTGGTCAAAGCAGATACGTTTCTCTGGCTTATGACTTTATTGGGAGTGTTTCTGGTCATTTTTTTTTTTTTTTGTAATTCTCTTTAAGTATAATACTAATTGATTTTAGGTTGAGGGAGATATTTTGTATGTTAAAGAAATATCTCTCTGTTCCTTTTTGACTATGAATCAAAAATAAATGTCAAATTTTAACATATGTCCACTTAGCATACATAAATTTGACTGTATTTTTCTCCTTAAATCTTCTAATATATTAAGTTATATTAGTAGAGTTCCTAATATTGAATTTAAAGAACTAATCTTTATATTTATTCCTAGAATAATCCCCATTTGATCAATGCACACTTTCTCTTGCCAAGCTACTGGATTCCGTTTGCTAATGTTTTATTTAGGATTTTTGTATCATAAAACATAAGTAAATTGGTCTACAATTTCCTTACTAGTGCATTCTTTGCTAGATTTTGCTCTGAGAACTCTAGGAACTGTTAAGTGTTAGGTAAATGCAGTTATCATTGTAACACAGGTCCATGCTTTAAAGCATCCACCAATAAGTGTCTTGGTTCTTCACTACATCTCTTTATCCAACAGAAGTTTTTCACTAATGACTTTGTTAAATGAGACACATGTGAGCATATACATGAAAATTTTTACTCTTTCCAAATTATGTGGGAATTACGCTTGAGATAATTCATGAGAAGATGAGAGCAACCTCAGATGATCACTGTTTCCTGGATATGATTCTCATTAACTTTTCCAGGTTGAGCATTCATATTTTGTTGACTATTTCTGTTATTATATTTCAGTTATGGAAAAAACTTCTACAGATGCATTTCCTTTTACTATGAATTCTTCAGAAAAGCAAGAGACTGTATGTATTTTTGGAACTGGAGATTTTGGAAGATCACTGGCACTTAAAATGCTCCAGTGTGGTTATTCTATTGTTTTTGGAAGTAGAAACCCCCAGAAGTCCAGTCTGCTGCCCAACGGTGCAGAGGTCTTGAGCTATTCAGAAGCGGCCCGGAAATCAGACATCATAATCATAGCAGTCCACAGAGAGCATTATGGTTTTCTCACAGAACTAACTGAGGTGCTCAAAGGGAAAACATTGGTCGACATCAGCAATAACCTCAAGATCAATCAGTATCCAGAATCTAATGCCGAGTACCTTGCTCAGCTGGTGCCAGGTGCTCACGTAGTAAAAGCATTTAACACCATCTCAGCCTGGGCTCTCCAGTCTGGAGCACTGGATGCAAATCGACAGGTAATATTAAATGATTACTTTATACTCAATCTTTAAAAAAGTAAATGTTTGAATGTCCACTTTCCTCAAAGATGCCAAAATATAATTACAAAACAAAATACCCACTAAACATTTCAGTTTGCTAATATGTGCCATGGATAATTTTCTTGGGCTTAATCAAGTTGTCAATTGTTGTGATTTATTTCCCAATGTCAGCACCCTCAGCTTTGAGTTTGATTGAAGCCAATGGTGTCAGTCTCCAGAGGCCTCCTATAAATACTAAAAAGTAACACAGTTAAATTGTTGATGGATATCCTTCCCATTCTCATCACACTGTATGAAACTGATTCCATTTATTCACTGAGATTAAAAGTAATCCCAAAGTGATATAGTACCCACAAATACAGAAGAAAAATCAAACCATCACCCTGGGAGAACCAAGTCCTATTGTGTCAGTGTGATATACTTAAAACCACTCTCAATTTCAACCCTGGTACTTAACTATCCAGCACGCATGTGCAAGTTGAAAACATGTTGCTTCTATATCCTTGTTTGAAAAGCAGTTCACTACTACACGTCCTTGCTCTGCACAGTGCTTACATAGACTTTCAAAGTAATTATTAAAGAAAGAATAAGTACAAAATAAATTATTCTTAACCCAGGTGTTCGTCTGTGGAAATGACAGCAAAGCCAAGCAAAGAGTAATGGATATTGTTCGTACTCTTGGACTTACTCCACTGGATCAAGGATCTCTCATGGCAGCCAAAGAAATTGAAAACTACCCCCTGCAACTGTTTCCAATGTGGAAGTTCCCCTTCTATTTGTCTGCCTTTCTGTGTGTCTTCTTCTTTTTCTACTGTGTTATAAGAGATGTAATCTACCCCTATGTTAATGGCGGGAAAGATAGAACATTTCGCATGGCTATTTCCATTCCAAATCGTGTCTTCCCAATAGCAGCACTTACACTGCTTGCCTTGGTTTACCTCCCGGGTGTTATTGCTGCCATTCTGCAACTGTACCGAGGTACAAAATACCGCCGATTCCCGGACTGGCTTGACCATTGGATGCTTTGCAGAAAGCAGCTTGGCTTGGTGGCACTGGGATTTGCCTCCCTTCACGTCCTCTACACACTAGTGATTCCTATTCGATATTATGTACGATGGACAATTAAAAACAGAACCATTACCCAGGTAAATCTCTACTCATTTGTATTCTCCAGTTCCTTAAAGCAAAGGGAAATCTTGCTACATCATATTCCACTTCACAATTATAGAAAATCACTCTTTTAACCATCTTTTTTTTTTCTTTAATGTTTATTTATTTATGTTGAGAGAGGGGGCAGGAGCAGAGAGAGAGTGAGACAAAGAATCCCAAGCAGGCTCTGCACTGTCAACACAGGACCTGACACAGGGCCGGAACTCACGAACCATGAGAACATGACCTGAGCTGAAATCAAGAGTCAGATAGTTAACCGACTGAGCCACCCAGGTTCCCCAAACCATCTTTATTTTTTTTTTTTTAATGTAGACTATAGTTCCTGTTTGGGGTTTTCTTTGTTTTGGTTTGGTTTGGGGTTTTTCTGAGTTTGGGTTTTAGGGTTTTGTTTTGTTTTGGTTTTTTTTAATGAATTTGGTTGAGATCCCATAAAACTAGTGAGAATGAAAGTTAGATTCCCAGGTTCGCTTGGGTGCAGATGTGTACTTGCAGGATTCACTGGGATACCGGCAAACTGGCAGATTTGGAGGCTCAGGAAACCTAATAACACTTACTTGAATTCCTTAGGGAAGGAGAGCAGTCAAGAAATGTAAACCAATGAGTTTTTAAGCTTCTCTTGTTGTGCATGCTACTTCCTTTTGGAAGTCAAAACCAAACATCTTATAAAAGTAAGGGGACTGTTCAAACCTCTGTCACAGGAAGGTAAACAAATTCACAAAAGGGTGCTTATACCTCCACTAATGTTTGACTTGCAGAAAGCCATCCTCAAAAACTAGAAAATTAAACAATTTTGAGCAAATGTCAAATACTATTTTCTGCATAGTGAACAATTCAGAGAGAATCAGCTCAGAGAGTCATAAAGCAATCCCAGAGGATGTGCTATCTATCCGTTCTAGTTTGGAAGTAATTGGTTTTGATCAATCTTACTGAAGTCTCAAAGTTTCTTAGTCAATAACTCATTGATGGTACTTCTGTGGATTTCTCTACATTATTTCTCAAATACACAGGAGATTCTTAGGTAACAGTCCCATTTAAAGGGCCTGGATTTTCTCAGTCTGTGGTATGGGCAGACTTGATGCTATATTATGACATAATAAACATGAAAGAACCCAAACGTTGTGTGTGTGAATAATCAGCATATAAAGCAGATGAACAGAATCCAGATATAATCATTTGAGAACATCAAGTTTTGCTTGAGGAACAAGAAGCCATATGGTAAAGAAGGTTTAAGTAAATGTTTACTTTGTTTTAGAATTTATAGGGTCAATTAAAACCTTCTACACAATTCCTAGAGTCAACTATATAATAAAGTCCCAGCAGAACCAATTACTTTTTCTACCAAGAAATATCATTTCCAAGTACATATTTCTCTATAGTTATTTTCAAGTGATTATTAAGAAATACATACGATTTGTCCTGAGCAAATATAGTATGCAGAGGTATTTTTCACTGCCCTTAAAAGTCTGGGCAGTTTGTAAAAAAAAAATGTAATTTTTAAAAATTGATAATAATTTTTCTTAGGCAACAGCAAAGAGAGAAGATCCATTTAGCACCTCTACTGCCTGGCTTAGTGATTCATACGTAGCTTTGGGAATCCTTGGATTTTTCCTGTTTGTACTCTTGGGAATCACTTCCTTGCCATCCGTTAGCAACACGGTCAACTGGAGAGAGTTCCGATTTGTCCAGGTAATGACTTCAAGATATAATCTACTTTATATTGCAAAATAAGTCTGGCTTTACAAATATTTTCATTTTTCTCTCATACAATGTACAGATTTTCATTATGCTCCTTCATTTCCACCGCAGTGTCACAAAAATAGCAAGTGAAACACGTTCAAGTCCAAAAATGCTAAACTCTGGTACCAAAAGGCATTGCATAATAGTTTCATTTCCTAGCTGGGCATCACATGCCAAGACTGCTGACTACTCCTAGAGCCACAGGTGTGAGTATAGAGTGAAGAGCACCAATAACTATTAAACTTTGTGTGTAGGGATATGCTAGGCACAAGGTGAAGAGAAACCCAAAGACAAAATTTCTACTTCTGATATCTGCCTTCTAATAAGAACATATTGATACAAAAAAGGCATATATTAAACTCAACTTTAAAACCACCAAAGCAAGGTTTGTTAGACTGTCATACCAGACTCAGTGCGGGTCTATACAAGGAAGAATTGGTTTTGCCCACATACCAACCACCAGACACCTCACTAAAAGCAGTTAGTTACTATTCTTATAGACCAGTAGTCCTCAAAGTGCGCTACCTAGAACCTCAGCATCACCTGGGATCTTATTAGAGACACAAGTCCCCAGGCTCCACGCAGACCAAATGGATCAGAAACTCTAGAGGTGTGGCCCAGCAATGTGTTTTAACAAGCCTTCCGAATTATTCTGATGCATGCTCATTGTGAATCAGTATAATAGAAAAGACCATTAGTAACTGGAATTGGATTTGAATTTTATAAAACTATTTGAATTTCTGAAAGTCTTGCAGTTTCTCCCAGAGAACAAATGCAGTCAACATTTTCTCATGCTAACACCTTTAGTCAAGGCTATTAAGACAGAAATAAACATTGAGCTTTAGAATTTAGGCCAAAACAAACAAACAAAAGTAAAGTTTGCTAATTGTTCTTTACTGCAATAGAAATTAGCTAGCATCTGCTTTTAGTCTGTAACATAAACTAATGTGGTGCTTCTTAAGGACATACTATCTTAGCATCTCTGGCCTCCAGAAAAGTTGATCAAGGAAAGAGTTCACCACTGGGGAAGAAGCCACAGTATATTACTTATTCTAACTCAAAAAAGTTTACTTCTGGAAAACTTTCCCATCTAGCCAGGTTAAGATGAAACCACCACTTAATCCCTTCACCTATTTCGCCCATCCCAGGAATGAAAAGTACAGGGAATATAGTCAATAATATTGTAATAACATAGTATGGTAACAGCTGGTGCTACACTTGTCATGGTTAGCAGTACAAAACATATGCAATTGTCAAATCAATACGTTGTACACCTGAAACTAATGTGACATTGTATGCCAACTATACTTCAAGAATAAAATTTTTTTAAAAAAGGATGAAACCACCATATCATTTATAAGCACAATATTTTTTAAATGAAATATTTATCAACCTGAAGGATGGTTAATGTTTTCTCCAGTACTTAGCAGAGTGTTCTAAATATTACACACGTCAAAGGTTTGTGGTTGGTAATAAATATCCTGCATTGGCTTAGAGTGTTTCATTTTAAAATATAAATATAGTGCTAATGTACATATTCTTTTCTTGCTTATCCAGTCCAAACTGGGTTATTTGACCCTGATCTTATGCACAGCCCACACCATGGTGTATGGTGGCAAGAGATTCCTCAGTCCTTCGAGTCTCATATGGTACCTTCCTTCAGCCTACGTGATAGCACTCATCATTCCCTGCATCGTGCTGGTGATCAAGTTCGTCCTTGTCCTGCCATGTATAGACAAGACCCTTACACGGATCCGCCAGGGCTGGGAGAGGAATGCGAAACCGACATTGAATGGAGAAAGATATTTAAAGCAAAGTTCAGTCCACCTGGACTCTGAACTGTAGTAGTGTATATTTAGAGAAGGCTACGTAATGGGAACAGTTAAGAAGCCATTTTTCTCCCACCATGACCTGAAGTTTGTTAACAGAGAAGGAACTGTTGCCTGACTTTAAGAACTTGACAGATAGGAATAGAACACCAGTAAATCTCAGGTTAGTGATGAATCTGTGTAGGCCCCTGCCTCTCTTTTTCCCAGAGGTAGCAGGGCTGAGGTCATGGTTATCTTTGTGGTTTCACACTAAAAAGTTGTTTTGTCATGGGCAACGTGCATGTGCATGACCTAATGTCTTGCAAAATCCAGAGGAAGTACAGCAACTTCCTTCTCTGGGTCAAGGGGCTGAGTGGAATGAAAAAGAAAACAGTATGATGGTGGCCACTGATAAAGGCTTTCTGAGGTATGTCTGAAAAGGAGGACCAATGAAGTGAAAGGAATGAGAATTTTTCTTATTGTTCTTTGTAAGTGAAAGTGGTCAAAAATATTGCCATAGTGAATTCTGTAGTTAAATGTGCTCTTTGATTTTGCTTTTGCCAACATGGATGTGTACTGTGGAGAACCATTTTATAACACAACAAATAATTTCACAATTGATTGGAAGTAACCATGGGTTGGATATATGCAAGTCTATTACTGTTGTCGTAAGATCCTTCCTTTACAAGGAATAAGTACAGGGAAGATTGAGTTACAATTGAGAGATATCCACTTGGATTTTCTCAGTGTACAACAAGCAAGGAAAGGTTGATAAAACCCTTGCACGAAAAGTTCACATAAACCAGAATTTTAGACAGCAAGCTACATAAATTTTGTAAAGCTGCACTATACTAGGTATGTATGATTTAGATATTGTGGTATGCTTTGTGAATACTATATTCCAAATATTGGTCAATACTAATCATCTATGAAATGGATTTCTAGTATAAAAAAAGTGTCTTCTCTAATTCTCAAGGCTTATTATAATTTTAAGCAGTGACATTAAATGAATAATGAAAGTATAATTTTGACAAATGCATAGATGAGAGAGAATTATGTAAAATCTTAGGGTAGGGAGGCATGAACAGTAGCTGAAATATAAGACTTGGTTCTTTCTCAAATCTTTGTTGTAATGCAGATGGTTTGCTCTATTTTTCCTGTGCTGATAATACCATTTCCAAGATGACTTTCCACAGGATTAGCCTTCCTGGCTCATGCATGAAGCTGAAAGGGGCCTTAGGCACCCACTTCCCACAAAATGAAATAACCCAAAGGCTTTGGGTTTGACATTTTTCTGCCTACTCCATAAAGGCCACCTATTTTTCTTTCTGTTTTAACTTTTATTATCATATATTCTACATGATGCAAAATGATTAAAATATATTAAAATATCACCCACCATCCAGGAGATTTTTCTATGAAACTTTTTGAAAATAGTTTCATCTATACTGTATATTCAACTTCACATCCTCCCTTTTTCACTTAATATATCAGTGGTTTTGTTCTCTTACTTACATGGTATATGTATATTATTAATGGCTGCATTAATATTACATCAAATGGGCACTTATTTAACCAATGCGCTAATTAAACACGTAGGTTATATCTGTTTTTTTACTAAAACAAATAACATTTCAGAATATCTTAGCACTTATAACTTTTTTCCATACTTTAAATTATTTCCTTGGAATACTTGCCAAGAATTGGGATTACGAAATTAAATAACTTTTTTAATGCTTATTTATTTTTGAGAGAGAGAGAGACAGACAGAGTGTGAGTAGGATAGGGCAGAGAGAGAGACAGAGACAGAATCCTAAGCAGGCTCCAGGCTCTGAGCTGTCAGCACAGAGCACAGTGCAGGGCTGGAACCCACAAACCACTAGATCATGACCTGAGCTGAAGTCAGACACTTAACTAACTAAGCCACCCAAGAGCCCCAGATTTTGTTTTTTGTATCAGTTTGTGTTCCCTGAGAAGGCACACAGAATGCATGCTCCATTAATTTATCTTTGATTCACTCAAGCAAGGTTACAAGAAACCTGGAAAACTGTGAGCAGAGCTGAGGTGTGTGGCACTGACCCTAGAGCATCAGTGGGAAAGACAGAGAAAATGTCATTACTCATCTATTCTGTTTTGTGCAAAACAGCCGAGTGTTCTAGGGTTGGAGCCTGCTCTTTGTCTAGAGAATGGTTGCTTCAAAATTAAATACTATCCAGGCTGATATAAAGAAAACCTCTGGGGTTAATCATGCTTTTTTGGTATGTTTTTACTTGATCATAGTTCATCACTAAAAATAGAAAATAATACAACTGGGGGGGGGGGCGGGGGAAGCTGCCTAGAGTAAAACTCTACTTTTATAACCTAGTAAAAATGTTCTACCTATGTAGTTAATAAAAGCCATCCATGAAGCTAGAAGTTAAAGAACACGTCCAGTGGTTTTGGTGTAACAGTGCGTTGCTAGGCCTGACCCTCAGCTTCAACTACAAGGGTCGCCAGCCCCACTGGTGGACCAGAGAAGCCAATTTCCTCCTTTCATCCCTCTCAACATCCCTCCTCCCCAACCATCAAACCAACTTGGCCATCCTAACACAGCTGACTCCTCCAGTTCACCTAGGGTTGGAAAGAATGAGTTTGGAGCAGACGAAAGTAGCAAACTGTATTCCTTTTAACAGGTCCAGACCGTTTTACATAAAAAAGTTAGACTAAACTTCACTGTATTCTAGGAAAATTTTTATTGAGCTCATAAACATTTTGTTTTTGTATGTCTGCCCCATGTTAAGGGATGACTGCTTTTGTAAATTTGTACTCATTAAATGTCATTTTAAAAATACATTCCAGGTTTGTTTAATTCTGGTTTTGACTCATTAGCGTTTCAAAAGGAAAAAAAAAAGGCAAGAAAAGGTTGGAAGGATTTAAATCACAGTAGTTCTGGCATCTGGAAGTAAAAATACCTCCTTTCAGGCATAAGGAAAAGGAGAGGCAGGACATGGGCTTTAAAGCACATTAACAGATTTGCAGCTTTGTGCAATATATGCTTGAGCTCATCAGTGGGTGCACTGCAATACCCTATGCATTTCAATTTTACCCTCAGAGAGGCGAGAGCATCAGCTGGCCAAACAGGGGTAGGGGCATATTATCCCACACCAGATTTCAGTTAGAAGTAGAAAACAAAACGCCTTTCTTCCTCCAGGTAGATGCCACCATGGCGGGGCTAATGACTTCACCAGTGGACTGACCTCAGGTTGGAGTTCAGCCTGCAGACCGGATATTAAATGCCCTGCACAAGTGGACAGCTGCAGGCCTGATGGGTGTAACCATTCTTTCAAAAGCAAAATAAAAACTGGGAAATAGAGGACTAGCAACCTGGAGTAGGCTAGAAGCAAACAGAAAAGCCCCCACTGAAAAGCTACTTCAATCAGATATTACATTAAAAGCTTTTCCTGCATTGATTGTTCAGGGACCACAAAAGAGCCATGATAATGATAAAAGTGTGTAATGAATTTTACCTCTAGGAACCCAAAAGATTCTGGACCTTCTCCCCAAAATCAAGGTGGAATGACAGTTAAGGTGCCGCCCACAGAGCTTGCAGGTTTTATTCTCTATCCCCATAACCATCATCCACACCACCCACCTATTACATGTTAACACACCGAACATATCCTTGCATGATCCTACTCCAATTCTCTATAATGAGTAAGAATTACAATGTAGAAAAATCCTCTACTCTTCTAAAGATTTGTTCAGTAGAATTTAGGAAAAGAGAGTTTTCATTACTCTTCTATGCACTGCCTTTCCTCAAGCTCAAGTCAAAGCCCTGAAAGTTCCGGGCCAAGATGGCAACCTGGGAGGCCACAGAACTCACCCCCTCCCTCAGACACAACAAATCTGTAGCTGCACACATTGCAATTCCCTCTGACAGCCCCTGAACTCATAGATAAGAGGAAATAAGAAGACTACAGTGAGAAGGAGCAGGATCAAGGGTGAAAGGGAAAGGATTGGGGGTTAGAGAAAAGGGGACTGTGGCTGAGCAGGACAGTGAACCCCTGCCCTAGCCCAAAAGAGAAGCATCCATGTTTCCGGCCACAAGGGAATCCTGTAAGGCTTTTAATAATGCTTGTTGCCTAATTCTATGGGCAAAGCCTATGCTAAACACTTCACATGCATTATCTTACTTAATCCTCATGCCAATTCTCGGAAGTACTCATATTATCCCCAATTCTCAGAAGCAAAAAATGAGGCTTAAAAATATTGAGTGCCTTGCCTGATAGGAGGCAGAGCTGGAATTTGAACTGGAGGCAATGTGCCTCCAAGGCCACTCCCTTTTAACACCACAGTATAATGGAGGACACTCATGCCATCCTCCAAAACATTCCTTCAAATGCATATATTAGGCTGGATGGACTGAACCACTGACAACTCTTTTTCGAAATATTATTTAAAGAGGGGGCTCATTAGTACTTTCAATATCCCTGATTGCCCATCTTCAAGACTCCACATTTGCCTAGTGTTGATTTTAGCACACCCTATGAGACTGTAGTGACTGCCATGGCAGTTTCAACACTGAGTTCAACTTTGTTGCAAGTGCCATGAAAATCTTCCCGCTCCAGTCTGATGACAAGCTAGCATAAGCCTCAGAGAGAGAGCTTGGTTCAGCTGGAGGCAGGCAAAACCCCTGACCTGAGGACTCAGAAGAGTAGCCAAGAACAGCTGAGCTCTACTCCGGAAGCTCAAACTCAAATTTTGTGTTCTTTCTCTCTGGTTTCACCTCAGTGCTTTATGCAGTGAATGAACTTATTTGTTCTTGAGGTCCAGTGACTCACCTAGGAAATCTCTTAACATTGTTCACTTAGTATTTTAATGCCAGTTGAGAAACTTGAGTGCTTAAAAAAAAAAAAAAAAAAAAGATTCCATACCATTACCTAGTTGCCAGTTTCCCAGTTCTGTAAATTACGAACAGTCTCTGGATGAAACTCACAATACACCAAAGACTATCAGAACAGGATCAACTAGAACTAAACTTTCCCCCATAATTTTTATGTTTATTTATTTATTTTTGAGAGAGAGAGAGAGAACACAAGCAGGGGAGGGGCAGAGAGAAAGACACAGAACATGAAGCAGGCTCCAGGCTCTGCACTGTCAGTGCAGAGCCCAACGTGAGGCTAGAACCAGTGAACCGTGAGATCATGGCCTGAGCCGAAGTCGGGTGCTTCACCAAGTGAGCCACGAAGGCGCCCCTCCCCTATAATTTTTAGACAGTCAACAGGTTTTCAGGAACACAATCAGCATAATAGTTCCATTTTTACTAACGCTGTCTCTTGTTAGAAACAGAAGAAAATGAAACAACTAGAGAAAGCAAATAAAATACAAAACATACAGAAAGAGTAAAGACTCCTTAAAAAATTGTAAAACGAAGAAAAAGAATGACAGAGTGACTGCTCAAATTCCATTCAGACAGAGGGGGAGAATCTATTGAAATGGAAGAGTTCTGCCAGAATCTGAAGCTGGCTCCAGGCTCCAACCTGTCAGCACAGAGCCCAACGTGGGGCTCAAACTCACCGACCCTGAGATCATACACCCTGAGCCGAAGTCAGAGGCTTAACTGACTGAGCCACCCAGGGGACCATAACCAAAATTTTTCTAGTTGTACTTCCACCCATTGTTCTTAGGACCATCATTTAAAGTTAGGGCCTCTCCAACTATCTGAGGTAAAGGCCAGATTTTTTGTTTTTGTTTTCTGCCAGTTTACCACAGACTCTGTGTGTGTGTGTGTGTGTGTGTGTGTGTGTACACAAAATCACATGCTTACATGTTGTGGCAACATCATATTGCTATAAAAATTTCTAAAGTTTTAAGCTCAAATTCTGAATTTATCAGATGGCTAACAACCAGGCCACAAACCGGCGCCATCTGCAGACCACACTTAGAATAGCACTCAAAGATAGGACTAACAACATGGTTAGGCTTGGGTTCCTCCAGAAGCCGACACTGAGGCAAGGATTCCATTACACACAGTTTACTTTGGAAATGAAATCATTAAGTATAGGAATAGAGTAAGAAAGTAGAGCAGAGAAGGAATAAAGTGTGAATTTTCAAGCTGGTTTCCATTGTGGGCCCAACTCCCCTGGGAAACTCTGGAAGACAGTGTTAAATGTACCTGAGATTTATCCCTATTGAGGGGAAGGGAAGATGGAGGTTTTATGCACCAAATCTGTTTGTTATTGGATAAAAGAAGCTTCTAGGGCATTAACTTTGGCTCTCCTGACTTTTGCTATATACTCTCACCCCATTTGCCAACGTGGCCAGAAAAAAGCCTGCAGGCAAAGCATTACAGGTGTTCATACAAGCAGCTTTCAGTTTGCAGAGGTGAATGCCAAAAGGATGAGGTATAGAAATAACAACCACTACATAATCCAGTACAAAACCGTGCAAAGGGTATGAACAGAGAGTTTATGTGGGAAAAAGTATCTCCAACATATGAAAGGATATTCACCTACATTCATAAAGAGATGCATGAAAACTGAAACTACATTAAGATGCCATTTCTCACCTAATAGGTGGGCAAAAATCCAAAAGTTTGAGCACACTCTGTGTGGGTGAGGCTGTGAAGACACGTATTTGCATACATTGCTCTTGAATGTGCAAACTGGGACCACCCTTATAGATAGCAATAAGGCAGTATCTTTTGATACTAAAAATGCATAGTTAAGTTTGGGCCCAGAGGCCCCACTCCCAAGAATTTATCCTATAAATATCTCTGCAAGATTTTGAGGTGAAAAATAGGCATTGCTGCTCATTTTTCTTGTTTTTTCATGAATGGCAACATCATACAAACAGAAACTGGGCAAGAACTCAAGCAATGATCTTTGGAACTGGTTATGTTACCTGTGGTGCTTTCACAGATGGAATTCTATACAACTATTTAAAACAAATGAGGCTCCCTGGGTGGCTCAGTTGGATGAGTGTCAGACTCATGATTTCAGCTTAGGTCATGATCTCACAGTTCATGAGATCAAGTCCCGTGTCAGGCTCTGTACTGACAGTGCAGAGCGTGCTTGGGATTCTCCGATCTCTCTCTCTCTCTCTCTCTCTCTCTCTCTCTCTCCCTCCCTCTCTCTCTCTCTCTCTGTTCCTCCTCTGCTAGTTTTCTCACTCTCTCTAAAATAAATAAATAAATTTTTTTTAATGAGGCACCTTCTTTATACATATATGGAAAGATCTCCAAAATATATTACTAAGTAAAAAAAGTTCAAAGTGCAAAATAGCATGCATAGTTTGATTCCTTTTGTATATGTGTATTTGCTTGTAATTGCCTGAGGAAACACTGTGGAAGGATTCAAAAGAAATGAATAAAAAAATCATACCTAAACAGTAGAAACAGAAGTAGATGCATTGATACATTTTCTATTGTTTTGATTTTTTAATTATATGAGCAGTTTACCTAATTTTTTAAAATATATGTAATTTAAAAAATAATTCATTGCATGTTTCTGCTAAGTCTTCTCTTGTTTAGGCTAAACCTCTCGAGCAGTGTCAGTATTTCCTCTTATATAATAATTTAAAAATCTTTCATTACTCCACTCTCTCTTCTTTAGACCTTGTGCAAACATTTCAGTGTTCCTTTCCTAACACAGTTGCCTGAACCAAAAATAGAACTCTAGGTGACGTTTAGCCAGGTTACAGGACAATATGATTGGTGCTTCCCTTATTCTGGATCATTAATGTAGGTCTCTATTAATGTAGGTATTAGGTGCATTAGGTGGTTGTTGTGGCATTTTTGAAAGTCACATAATATCAGGACTGCATGACATAATATACCTAAATTCTTTCCACACTCTGCCCCAGTAGCCCCATCTCAGCCCCTTCCACCACCACCCCACCCAACACTGTTTGCCACAGATATTTTTACACTTAAGTGTAAGGCAAAAACAAATAAGCACTCTGTACTATCTTCACCATAAATCTGTAAATCTAAAACTGTTCTAAAATAAAAGGCTTATTAAAAAAAAAAACAGACAAACAATCCACCCTATCATTATTAAAGTTTATTTTGTAGAAAATAACCTATCCCTCAGACCTGAAAGATTATTTTAAATATTAATTGCATTTTCCAACATGTGTGCTGTCCAGACATTTCCTAAATATAGCTTCCGTGTCTTTATTTTAGTTTTTGATAACAAATCTAGAAAGTATTTTATCCATAACCTCCAACTTCAAGTGCAATATTTCATAGGCTAGATGAAGCCTAGAGATTATCTAATCTAATAAACTCATTTCCCAGATGTGGAAACTGAAGTCCAAGGGGGTGAAGTAATTTCTGCAAGGTCACACAGCTACATCGTAACAAAGCAGAATTAGACCACAGATGAACTGATTCCCAGGCTAGGAGTTTTTCTGGTCCTTTTGGAAGATGATTCAGTTGAAAACAAATTGGCTGGAGATCAAAATCAAAATGGTCAAAAGGACAGACTGATCAGAAACAGGTACATCCAGTCACCAATTTTGGACTTTTCAGTCAGTGAGGAGTACCTCACATTTGGGAAAATAAAAAATAAGACTAAAATAACAGCACTATCTAATGGTGTATTTAGATTGCCTACAATTATTGGAATGGTAAATAATGAAAAATGATATTTTAACTTCTTTCACATTCTCTAATTAAAATAATATTTAGATTCTTAGACATTTTAGGAATATACAGCAACAAAAGTTGTACATTATTGATCTCTGTTGGAATCTTTGCCCCATATGGGAAGAAGACTTTGTCAAACTGCTTTAATATAGAAAAAAAATTACGTTAAAAGTGGTTTTTAAAACTGGCTAAATGTATCAGGTAGACATCGGTGGCAGCCATAGAGATGACCCACTCCCATGGCCCTTCAAGAGAACCTGCTGATTGACAGGAATGCAGCACCTCATTCACTCAATCCACCCTCCACATTGAAGCTGGGCTGCTCCTGGCCAACAAACTGTGCGTGACAGGGGGACTGGAACCAAGCAATTACCGACCGCTTCACACAAGATTCTCTAACGGGCACATTTTGTTTGAGTATTTCCCATTGCCCCACCAGGAGTTTTTCACACCTGCACCAGGATCTGAATCCCTTCCTACCCCATTGTTCCCTCACTTCCCTCTTTCACAGGTGTAAGACCTGCACTGCGATATGAAGGCTCCCTTCCGCCTTATCCATCATGGCATTTCCTCCAATGTATCTCTTGTTCTACCTCGCTGTCTGCTTCTTGGAGGACCTGACAAGTATTGGTGGCCGTAAAGTCACAAAAAAAATAAATTATTTTTTATTACAATATATACAAAAAAATCTTCACACTTACTGCGTCTTTTGTTGAATACACCCTTTAGCAATTAGCTTCACTGACTTGAATACTAAGACAAGATGGGCATAAATAAGCAAAGATGCGCATTAACGGTGTGTCGGGACAGTGCTACTAGAAGTGGTAACTTATGTGGATCCTGAGAAACTTAACAGAAACCCATGGGGGAGGGGAAGGAAAAAAAAAGAGGTTAGAGTGAGAGAGAGCCAAAGCATAAGAGACTCTTAAAAACTGAGAACAAACTGAGGGTTGATGGGGGGTGGGAGGGAGAGGAGGGTGGGTGATGGGTATTGAGGAGGGCACCTTTTGGGATGAGCACCGGGTGTTGTATGGAAACCAATTTGATAATAAACTTCATATATTGAAAAAAAAAAAAAAAGAAGTGGTATCTACTTCCCAAGTTCAAATCCCATACCTGTAAAACAGAAGATAATATGTGTTCCTAAAGATTTAAAGATATAAAATATCCTTCAAAACACACAAAATAAAAACATGTATTTCTGTTTCACTGAAAATTTTGAAACCGATGGTCTCAGAGAGCGGTAGCTTGGGCAGCAGAAGTTGAAATGGCCAAATGTGAGTGAAAAAGTATGGGTTTAGCCTCTCCTCTACCCAGAGACTGAGGTGGCCAGGGGAATGAGGGTTGTGGAATGAAGCATCCAAGTGATGACAGCCGCCTTACGGAGTCTTAGTAAAACGCAAAGGTTTTAGCAAGAATCTTCACACGATGTAGTGAAGTGCTCTAAGAGTTATCTCTAAGGACACTCAAAGCGAAGAGCCTAAATCAAGCCAACTCTCAACAGCAGTAGCACATAGCCAGAGGAGCCAGAACACAGATGCCAACGGCTGTGTGGACAGGACCAGACCCCACCCCATCTTCTAGCCACAAGCAATCCCTGGCTCCTGCTTTGATAAAAAAGTAAAAGAGCATAAGACACAAAGAGTTCCTCAAATTGAATCTGGCTAGTTGAGTGGTAGCTCCAAAGAGTTGTTCTAATTTAGAAAATTAAGAATTGTAGCATTCCTTATACCCAGGAATTATGCATCAAAAGTTACAGAAGGATAGAAAATGAAAATTGATGGATGTCAAAAAGTGAGAAATAAAAACTAAATTAAAAAGAACACACAGGGGCACCTGGGTGGCTCAGTGGGTTAAGCGTCCAGCTTCAGCTCAGGTCATGATCTCACAGTTCGTGGGTTTAAGCCCCACATCGAACTCTATGCTGATAACTCAGAGCCTGGAGCCTGCTTCAGACTCTGTGTCTCCTTCTCTCTCTGTCCCTCTCCTGCTTGTACTTTCTCTCTCAAAAATAAACACTAAAAAAAAAAAAAAAAAAGAAAGAACCCACAAATAGATGCCATGAATGCATAGAGAGGGAAAAGTGAAGGAAGGAACGCAAACAAAGTTGTTGTTGTTGTTCATGTTACTGTTGTTTTTAAGATTTAGGAGAAAATATGACAGAAAAAAATAGGATAAAATAGGCAGAGAGGGAAAGGATTAGGACCTAAGGGCGCTGGGTGGGGAAAGATATATTTTGGAACAATGCTGGGAGTGTCTGACCACAGCAAACACTTTCAGGTGAATCTCCTTCAGGTTTCCTTTAGGAATTTGACAAAAGATCTGACTAAAAATAAGTAGACCATAAAACCTATGACCCACAAGGAACTGGTGTGGCCACAGATCACCCCTCATACAATGGAAATGAGCTAATCAGAAATGGACAACCCAGCACCTACAGTTATCCAGCCAATAAAGATAAAACCTGAGAAGGAATGAGGGGAAAGGGAGGGGTGGGGGTGGGGCGGCCAGAACCTTATAAAACAAGGACCCTTGCCTATTGTCAGGGTTCCCTCTCTGTAAAGAGAGCTCTCCTACTATTCTTCCTTTTTAATCTTACATTCTTTTTTTTTTTATTTTTTTTAATGTTTATTTTTCACAGAGAGAGAGAGACAGAGCATGAGCGGGGGAGGGGCAGAGAGAGAGGGAGACACAGAATCAGAAGCAGGCTCCAGGCTCCCAGCTGTCAGCACAGAGCCCAACGTGGGGCTCAAACTCACAGACCGCGAGATCATGACCTGAGCCTAAGTTGGACGCTCAACCGACTGAGCCACCCGGGCGCCCCTAATTTTATATTCTAATAAACTTTTGCCTGCTGCTCATTATGTGTCCACCTCTTGAGACAACGAATCCTGGGTATTGTGGTAAAAATCCTGCAACAAAAGTACTAGAAATAGCCAGAAAATAAAAGAGAGCTAATACAAATGCACTTGGAGAACTGTAAGATAACATCTAAGAAATGGGACAAATAAAACGTTTAAAACCATAACTAGAGAAGTTTTCTGAAAAAAAAAAAAGAAAAAGAAAAAGAAAAAAAAGGTTTCTTGAATTAAAAAGTGTTGGATCGGGGCACCTGGGTGGCGCAGTCGGTTAAGCGTCCGACTTCAGCCAGGTCACGATCTCGCGGTCCGTGTGTTCAAGCCCCGCGTCAGGCTCTGGGCTGATGGCTCAGAGCCTGGAGCCTGTTTCCGATTCTGTGTCTCCCTCTCTCTCTGCCCCTCCCCCGTTCATGCTCTGTCTCTCTCTGTCCCAAAAATAAAAAATAAAAAACGTTGAAAAAAAAAATTAAAAAAAAAAAAAAAAGTGTTGGATCTATATACGTATCAAGGAGAAATGCTGCGTGATCAGGTCATGATCTTGCGGTTAGTGGGTTCAAGCAGTGTGTCACGTTCAGTGCTGACAGCTCAGAGCCTGGAGCCCGTTTCAGATTCTGTGTCCCCCTCTCTCTCTGCCCCTCCCCACTCATGCTCTGTCTGTCTCTGCCTCTCTCTCTCTCAAAATAAAAATTTTAAATAAAAAGGAAAAATGCTATATTAACCTATAAATGATATATTTTATTGGACATATCTTAGTAAAATTATTGAATTTCAAATATAAGGAAAAAACTCTTTAGGTAGTCATGAACAATGAAAATCAGATTGGCACCCATTTTCCAAGCAGCAATATTTTGTGGTAGAAAACACTGGAGCAATATCTTGAAGATACTCAATGAAAGAAAATAAGGAACTAAGGATTTACATCTAGTTAAATTGTTCTTCAAACGTAAAGGTGACAGATAGAGATGTAAAGGCTCTTCCTGAAGAAGGTACTAGAGAAGGATCCAAGCAAGTGGATGGCAGAAGGTCCAGCATAAAGCTGACAGGTAAGCACTGAACATACTCAACTGTGGAACAAAGACCAAAAGACAGGGGTAAGGCTGACCAAGTAGTATGTACATTCCAAAATGTCCTGACAATGTGTAAATAATCCATACAGAGAGCAAAAATGCGAGGGGAAAGAAAAGCATACAAGGAAAGGAGAGCAGATATAAGGTATGAACCTTCCAGGGATACCTCTTAAGATACCCAATGAAAGAAAATGTGAGCTAAGGATATCTCCTGAAGGTGATAAGCCGTGTCATAGTAGTTTAATTGTCCTTAAGAATATACAGACTCAAATTAGATAAAACTATCACGTTCTGTCTTTTTAATACAAAAGATCAAAATTAAGACAAAAAATAAAATTGAACAGTAGGGGAGAGGAAGAACAGAGGAGAGGTAGCAGTAATAAGCTATTTTAAGTCCTGGTTCTCATAGGAAGCCAGGATCTAAACAGAGAGAAGATTAGGGCATTAGCAGAAAAGTAATAATTAGAATAAAAATGAAAAGTACTCCTAATTATCATCAGATATTAAGACATATTGTACAGTCACTATAATTAAAACAGTGTGTGGTAGAGGGGCACCTGGGTGGCTGAGTCAGTTAAGCGTCCAACTCGATTTTGGCTCAGGTCATGATCCCATGGTTAGTGAGTTCCAGCCCTGCATGGGGCTCTGTGCTCACAGCATGGAGTCTTCTTGGGATTCTTTTTCCTCTCTCTCTCTATCCTTCCCCTTCTCTCTCAAAAATAAATAAATTAATTAATTAATTAAAAAAAAAAAAAAAACACTGCTCATTTTGTGTCTCAATTTGCTCTTGAGACAACAAATCCTGGGTATTGTGGTAAAAATCCTACAACAGAAGTACTAGAAATAGCCAGAAAATAAAAGAGATCTAATACAAATGCATTTGGAGAACTGTAAGATAACATCTAAGAAATGGAACAAATAAAACATTTAAAACCATAACTCGAGAAGTTTTCTGAAAAAAAAAAAAAAGAAAAAGAAAAAGAAAAAAAAAGGTCTCCTGAATTTAAAAAGTGTTGGTACAGGGGCGCCTGGGTGGCGCAGTCGGTTAAGCGTCCGACTTCAGCCAGGTCACGATCTCACGGTCGGTGAGTTCGAGCCCCGCGTCAGGCTCTGGGCTGATGGCTCAGAGCCTGGAGCCTGTTTCCGATTCTGTGTCTCCCTCTCTCTCTGTCCCTCCCCCGTTCATGCTCTGTCTCTCTCTGTCCCAAAAATAAATAAACGTTGAAAAAAAAAAAAAAAGTGTTGGTACAAATAGAACAAAAAAGAAAGTATGTAATAGACTCAAGTGTATATGGAAATCCAGTATCTGATAAAGGTGGCATCTCAAATTACTGAAGAAAAAGATGAACTATAATAAATAGTGTTAGGACAACTAGACATAAATTAGGAAAATAAAATTAAGTCAGGTGAATACTTAATACCACGATAAATTCCAGATAAGCCAAAGTTTAAATGTTATGAACTGAAAAACATACTAAAAGAAAACATGGGAGAAATGCCTTATCACCTGAGCAGAGGAAAACCTTACTAATTCAAAATCTAGAAGCTATGAGATAAAACATTGAGATATCCAATCATGTTCACATTTCCTTAAACTATTGGCATTGACACAACACAACATAAGCTCAAAGCTAAAGGTAAAAGACAAATGGTAAACTGAGAAAATATATTTGCATGTAAGTGGCTAATATGCTTAATTATTAAGAGTTCTTACTGAGAAGAAACTAACAACCTGATAGAAAAGCAGCAAAATGTATCAGCCGCCATTCCCAAAGGAAGAAATGAAGATGGTGCCTAAATATATGAAAAGATGCCCAAACTTACTCTTATTCAGGAAATGCAAATGAAAACTACAATGAGTTTTCATACAATTTCTCATATATCAGACTGGCAAACATCCCAAAGTCTGACAACGTACTCTATTGGCAAGGTTCTGGCAAACAGCTGATGAGAATACAAAATGGTACAACTCGCAGGCAATGGAATTTGATAAGATCTTAAAAAAAAAAAAAAAATGCTACCAATCTATCTAGAAATTTCACTTCTAGGAATCTACCTCCAAAACATTTCAGCAAAAATAAAAAATGACTTATATGAACAAAATAAAAAATGACTTATGTGACTAATATAACTCTGTATGTTAACTAACCGGAATCAAATTTAAAACTTAAAAAAATGACTTGTATGAAAAGTATATTTTTTCAATGGCAAGATATAGAACAGTATACATAGTAGGATAACATTTGGATTAAAAAAGGAGATTATTAATATATATGTAATTTTGTTATATTTGCAAAAAGAGAAACTAATAAAAATGGTTATCACTAGAACAGTGATTCTCACATATTACATAACATTCACCTGCAGAGACTGACTCCCAAGGTTTCTGATTTAGAAGTTCTGAGATGGGGCCCAAGAATTTGTATTTCTAACGTTCTCAAGTGATGCTGAAGCAGCTGGTCTGGAGACCATACTCTGCCCCCTATTTAAAACAAATGAAAACAATCAAACCTGTCAATACATCCAAATAATGACATTGTAACACAAACAATAGATTTATTTCAAGTGGTTTTTGAGTACTTTGTAATCTTAAGTGTAATGTGTTCTAATTAAAAACAGAGCTTTAGGGGTGCCTGGGTGGCTCAGTCTGTTGAGCGTCCAACTCTTGATTTCAGTTCACGTCATGATCTCACAGTTCACGAGATAAAGCCCCATGTTGGGCTCTGCGTTGATGGCATAGAACCTGCATGGGATTCTCTCTCTCTTCTCTCTCTGTCCCTCCCCCACTCACTCACCTGCACGCGCTCCCTCCCTCTCTCTCAAAATAAAAAAATATACATTTTTTTTAAAAAACAGAGCTGCAAATAAGTCTTGAATTTAATTCAGTAACTATTAGTTTTAGTATTATTAATTTGGAACTAGTACACACACAAATGCACACATTTATGCATGAAGATAAATTAAAATAGTTCAATGTTGCTAAGAACCAAAATTATTAGTGTAAGAGAAAAGAATTTAAAGTTAAAACAGCTAAATGAAAATTCTATGCTGTTAAATTTGAATTGAATATCAATATTAAATATCAGTATTATTTCATTATTTTTCTTTTAAAAATATGTATTCCTTAGCTTTACAACTGCAAAGATCTAGAGGACAGTGACCACCCAAAAACAAGAGAGCCCCAGTGCCCAAATTCTGGTCCCTAAGTAGCATTTTCCACTAAAAGGAACAGGGGTCTATGACAGAATTCTGATTCTCTATTTGGGGAATAAAATGCATTAAATGAGTTTGTGGTGAGTTATGTCAGAAAGCAAGGAAGCAATCAAAGATTAATGGGACATGTCAGAAGCAAATATAAACAAGCAGGAACAAATATAAGAATCCCACTGGAAAAAATATGCAAGCAATGAAAAAAATAGTAACTGAAATTAATTAATTCGAATTCGTGAGTTCATTCCATCACTTAAAAATAAAAAACCCCAATACACACAGATACAAGAACCTAGTTGGTCACCGTTGGGTTTAGAATATTCCTTACTTTGAAAATTGGCAGAAGAAAAGAATTAGGCATTTAACCTGACTTCTCTGCTCAACCCAATAACTAAATAGCCCTAGTCAATAAAGTTCTTCTCCACAGAAAAAATCCAGTTAATGAAAGTGAAAAAAAGAAAAAGAAAATTAGAAAATCGCCATTTTACCTAATGAAATGATTCCAGCAACTTTCATCAGTAGATGAAATTGCTAGAGGAAAAGTTGATGGGTAATTGTATCATGTTAGCATCACATAAGTGTGATGACTAGACACTAACACTATGTACTTTCTATGAAGGAGCCAACACCACAAATGTTTGCCAATAGAGTTGAACCTGAATCTCATCAAACACTGAGTATTCAGTTAACAAGAAATACAAGGGGTAGACCAACAAGTTAAATGTCACCAACAGGAAGTACAGAGACAAATCCAGAATATGAAACATTCTACAGGACAAATAACACAATTTTTCCAATAAATCAACAATACAGAGGATGTGAAACTAGATCAAGAGATTTAACCAAATGCAGAGTGCATGGTACCTTGTGTAAACCAATCAAGTGTAAAAAGATATTTTTGAAATATTAGGAGAATTATAAATATATTAGACTTTGTGAAGAATTGCTAATTTTGTTAAGGTGATAATGGTTTCATGACTTTTTAAAGTCCATTTTAAAACAGCGCATACTAATATATGTCAGAATAAAATAATACAATGTTCGGGATTTGTTTTCAAATATTTCAGCAAGGGGCACCTGGGTGGCTTAGTGAGTTAAGCATCCAACTTCAGCTCAGGTCATGATCTCATGGTTTGTGAATTCAAGCCCCACATCAGGCTCTCTGCTCTCAGCTCAGAACCTGCTTTGGCTCCTCTGTCTCCCTCTCTCTCTTCCCCTCCCCCCCACCTCAAAAATAAATAAACATTAAAAAAGTAAATATTTCAGCAAAAAAGAAGAATGGATGAAACCAGTGATGCAAAATGTTTATGGCTATTGAATCTAACATATGGGTATTCATTATACCTTCGTTTCTATTTTTATATATTTAAAACTCCAAAATATATTTGACATAGTGGAATTGAAAAAGTGAAATTGGCCCAAAGAACTCTGTTAATTTTTTTAAAGTATTTCATGTTACTTTTATTGAAGTACAATGGAAGGATCTAGATTATTGATAATTACTGCTTTCTCATCATTTAAGAATTTAATCTAAATCCAATGTAATAGAAAATGTCCTAGAGGGGCACCTGGGTGGCTCAGTAGGTTAAGCATCCAACTTCAGCTCAAGTCATGATCTAACAGTTCATGAGTTTGAGCCCCGCATTGGGCTCTGGGATGACAGCTCAGAGCCTGAAGCCTATTTCAGATTCTGTGTCTCCCTCTCTCTCTCTGCTCCTCCCCCACTTTCGTTCTGTGTCTCTCTCTCAAAAATAAATAAACACTTAAAAAAAAAGAAAAGAAAAAAAAATGTCCTAGAATCAAAGTCCAGTGGGAAACCTAGGGCCAGTCTCTGACATTAATCTTTCGAATTTGGACAGGTCATTTAATCTTTTCAGATCTTGTGATATGCAAATTTAGGAAATTAGGCCAGATGACTTTAAGTCATATTTTACCTCCAATCACCAGTTTCAGCAAGGCTGTTGTTTCTGTACTTCATGCTTATTTACCAATAGGATAGGAAAACAAGAATTGACCAATTGGTTTCTAACTTTCTTATCTGTGTATCAAAGAAAGAGCCTATTAATGATGGAGAGGGAGCAAGTTAAGTTTTCTAGTGTAGTATTGCAACATCTCAAGAGACACCTAGTGCTGCAACCCCAGATGAGCATCCTTTAAGATGGGCTCTCCCAGCAAAACAAGTTAGGACTAAGACAACGACTGATACTGAGTTGGAGAGTGTAGAGTGTCAGCACTCTAAACAGAAGATAAGAATTTTAAGCAATCTTGGTAAATGATTATATCTCAAAATATTACATTTGATGAGTTGCCATAGTAGGTAAAAGGGCTGAGGGGAAGCTGTTGGCCATGACTGAGACTGATGACTGAAAGTTAAAGGAGACACTGTTCTCTGAACCCTGGGAATGAGAGCATTCTCGTAAGGACTACTGCTTTCTAAGGTGGAATGGATGGTCTCAAGAGACAGTGAACTTATTGCTATCGAAGGCTGTTTCACCAGAGGCCAGCATGCATTTTATGCACTTTTTTAAGTTTATTTATTTATTTTGAAAGAGAGACAGTACAAGTTGGAGAGGGGCAGAGAGAGAGAGAGAGAGAGAGAGAGAGAGAGAGAGAGAATCCCAAGCAGGCTCCACACTGCCAGTGCAGAACCTAATCTGTGGCTCGAACCCAAAAAGCCGTCAAAGTCGTCAAAGCCATGAGATCATAACCTGAGCCAAACCAAGAGTCAATGCTTAACTGACTGAGCCACCCAGGAGCCCCCTTTTTTTTCCCACTTTTTTTTTTTTAGTTTATTTTAGTGTGCATTTTATAAAGTGATTTCAAGCGTCAAATATGTCATAATTTATAAAATGTGTAAATTTTTAAAAAGTGGAGGTGGGGCTTAAAGAAGTACTCTATCAAATTTTTAAGTATGTTATGATTCTGCAACAGAAGTATAATGTAGAGATCTATATTACCAGTAATCACTGTTTTTTTTCTCATTTGAGAAAATTCCAACTCCCAGTTAATGGATTCCTCACTGGAAATTCTAATTTGTCTATTCTATTTATAAAATAAGGAAAATGGTTATAAATATTTGTTAAATGAATGAATAATGTGAAATTTAGGAGGGAAAAATCAACTCATGCAATCATTCAAGAGTTTTTGAAAGTCATCTACGCACCGGAAAGTGGTAAATCCCTTGTTTTCATGGAGTTTATATTCTAGCGGAGGAATCAGTTAATAAATGATTTTTAAAATTACATATCAGATGACTATTGTGCTGTACACCTGAAACTAATAACATTATATGTCAGTTACACCTCAATAAAAAAATACGTCAAGTGATAACTTTTATGAAGAAAAGTAAGTGAATAGGGACAATAGGGCAGCTATTTTCGATGGGGTTTCCAGGAAAGCATGTGTCATAAGGTAACACCTGGGCAGAAGTCTGAAGGAATTTGAGGGAGATGACCACATGGATATCTGAGGGGAAGGGCCAGGAAGATGGAAGAGCATGCACAAAGACCCTGAGGCAGGACAGTGTTTGGTGCTCAAGGAAGGACAAGGAAGCAAGTGTTGCAGGAGTAGAATGAACCTGAAGAAAAGCAGGTGGCAACAGCTCAGACAGATAACAGGGTCACTCTGCAAGCCTGGGAAGCCAGAGCAAAGACTTGGGCTCTTTTTTTTTTTAATATTTGTTTATTTTTGAAAGACAGACAGATAGACCATGAGGGGGAGGAGCAGAGAGAGAGAGAGACACAGAATCCGAAGCAGGCTCCAGGCTCTGAGCTGTCAGCACAGACCCCAACACAAGGCTTTAACTCACGAGCTGCGAGATCATGACCTGAGCTGACATCGGACTCTTAACCGACTGAACCACCCAGGTGCCCCAAGATTTGGCTCTTTAGTCTCTCTGAAAAGGAAGTCATTTAAAAGGAAGAGTGGCATGTTTCCAAAGGATCTCTCACTTTGCTAAGTGCGCAGTAGACCATGAAGGGCCAAGGGAATAGAGGAGAAATTAGAAGATAATAATCCAGGAATGAGATTATGGTTTGGACTGGAGGGGTTGCTGGGAATATCGTGAGGCTTGGTCAGATGTGGGAGAAACAGGTTTGCAGGGAGGAAATTTCATTTTGAACATGTCAAATGAGAAAGGCCCATCAGTCATACAGGTGGAAATGTCAGGTGTACAGGTGTACAGACATGTCTGAGAACCAACTGGAGATGTAAACTTAGAAGCCTTTCACATATAGGTCTTTAAAGCCACGGGATTGAAGGAATCACCTGAGATGTGAGTGAGACAAAATCAGGTCTAATGACTGAGACATGGTACATCCTAACCTTAGAGTGTGGGAAGATGATGAAGATCCAGCAAAGGATATTGAGGTAGGCAGAGAATCTCAAAAGAGTGGAGACCTGAAGGCCACATGAAAAAATGTGCCCAGCAGGAGGGACTGATGACCATGTTAAGCACTTCTGATGTGCCCAATATGATAAAGCTGATAACTGGATTTGGCAACATGGAAATCATTTGTGACCCTAAAAACCCTAATAACTCTGGACCTCTGAGAATATTTTACACATAGTGTGTTTAAAAATATTTGTTGAATACATGAAAAGCTATAGCTGTACACCATAATTCTGAAGTTTTATAGAATTCTGTCATTGAGCCACTTAAAAATATAAAAAGTTATTGCTCTGATTTAGCATAACAAAAGTACAAAAGAAATAAACTCTATGCAAACAGGTTGCCCAAATGCTAGAGATACGCCAGAGAAATTCTCTGCATATGATTTAAAATAAATTTTAATGCTGACTGTTGTATTTAGATGAATAATTTTTTTCATTAAAAATAAATAAAAGCACAACTCACTAGACAGCCTGCGGGAGGAGATAGTAATGGATGTGATTAACATAAAAACAGTAGCTTCTAAAAGACGGCTACAGAAAGAAGTATCCTGCCTCCAGGGTGACCAATCAACCAGAGACCTCAGGGTAGACTTTCCAAACACCTGCTTAGAAACTGGCGTATTTTCCCAGATCTATTCCTGTGGTTGTAATTAAGCTAAAGAACATATCAGTTTTTATACTTGGTATAAGCTGTTGCATTTCCAACTGCTCTCAAGGTTTATAAATAACATGTGCATCAAGGGTAGAAGACATTGAAGTGTTATGGCTTACTTTATGTCATTTCATTCTGTGAAGAGGTTTAACACCAACACTAAGATGATGTGGGAAATAGGAGACACAGAGTAACGAGTACAAAATACTGGACCTGAAAACCTGTGATGATTTTTCTGAGATATCTTCACATTTGACAAAGTATACTAAGTACTCTGAAACTAGGAATTAATATTTCAGCACTATCAATCAACTAACAAAGTATTTGAAAAACATACTGTAGGGGATACAAAGAAATATAAGAAATGATCAACTGATAATCACCTCATTTACAACTAACCAATTGTACAGCTGATATTTGTGTCAGGAATTTGAATTTAACTAACACCTTCTGAGCATCTTATATAGGCCAGAAATGAGAACAAAAATGCATTAAGACTTCCTGCTTCGGGGCGCCTGGATGGCGCAGTCGGTTAAGCGTCCGACTTCAGCCAGGTCACGATCTCGTGGTCCGTGAGTTCGAGCCCCGCGTCGGGCTCTGGGCTGATGGCTCGGAGCCTGGAGCCTGTTTCCGATTCTGTGTCTCCCTCTCTCTCTGCCCCTCCCCCGTTCATGCTCTGTCTCTCTCTGTCCCAAAAATAAATAAAAAACGTTGAAAAAAAAAAAAAAACCCTTAAAAAAAAAAAAGAAGACTTCCTGCTTCATGCATTTTATGAAGTAATAATTATTTATTTCCTCACTCCAAGGCAAGAGCAGATTAATTGAAAGTTAACGTGAAGGGAAGTTCAACAATTAGGCAGCAAGCCCATTGTGAGGGTTAGGAAAGGCCTTTCATGATACCCTGGAGAAAGGACATGACAGCAGCATTAGGTTTTGTGATCTACAGACTTAAGAAAATAAAGGGAAATGCAATGCATAAGGAATAATTAGGTTAATTTAAATATAGACTCAGTGTTACAATTATTCATAATTACTGGGAAATTAATGTTAATTTTGTCATCTGGGACAATGGTACTGTGTTTATATAGAAAATATTCTTCTCATTTAGAGATGTCATATGACATATTTGGGGGCAAAACATCATGATTTTATTAATTTAAATCACTTGAGAAAATTAAAACACAAGAAGTGAAATGCAAGGGTATCAGATACTTTTGCCTATTATAAATATCTGTCTGCTGTGCGTCTTCAATCCATAAAATTGTAGATACTTTTGTCTCTGTCTCCCCAAGCAACTTATATTGATCTGAGAACCACTGTTCTGAGAACTGACAGAATACAGTTACAGGTCATTTGAAGATTAAATGTGTTTTTAGGCTTCTAATCACACTGAGAGAATATGTCACATATGCAGATTTTTCTCTTGTACTCGATATTAGTTGTTTTTTTTTTAAGTTTTTTTTAAGTTTAAATAATCTCTACACCCAATGTGAGGCTTGAACTCACAACCCTGAGATCAAGAGTCACATGCTCTTCCAACTGAGCCAGTCAGGTGCCCCTCACTATTCGCTTTTATGATGAAATAGACCTCACATTAGAAAATATATTTAACTTTTACATACAACTTAAAAATATACACCCGGAATGAGACTGAATCTATATATTAATTTGGGGGAAAATTGACTTTTTTTTATTTGGAATCTTCCTACTCTTGAACATTGTATGGGTCCCCTTTACATTTATATTTAGGTCTTGCTTTAGTATCTTCTAATGTTTTATAATTCTCTCTACAAAATGGTGTTACACTTCATTTGTTAAATTTATTTCTAGGTATGTTATTTTGCTGACATTGTTGGGAATAATTTTTATTTTTTAATTTTCTATTTGATGCCAACATATAAATACCAATCTACACACAGATGTAGATCTGTTCCTTCATCCAATGTATTATGTTGATCTTATATCTGGGAACCAGGCTAAGCTCTACTATTATATTTAGATTCTTTTCAATTTCTACATAAATGATCATAGAATTTGTGAATCTATCTAACTCTTTCCCTTTCTGGTCTTACTGCATTGGCTAACGTCTTTAATGCAATGCTAAAAAAAAAAATACAGTGGTAGCAGCAAGAATTATTTCCTGGTTTTTAATTTCAGACAGAAATGTTTTCTAAAGTATATACAATAAGTATTTTTTTATCTGTTGTATTTCACTTTCTTTAGATATCCTTATAGGTTAAGGAAGTTACTATCTATATCTAGTGTCAGAGCCTGCAACATAAATTAATTAAATTATAGTGACTGTATCATTGTTCTCTTATAATCTTCTATACCACTATGGTGACTTACATTAATAATATTGCATTCCTGGAATACTCCAACTTGGTCAAATTGTATTATTTCTGCTATACCTTGCTAGATTTGATTTGCTAATAAAATAAAATAATAAAATATTTACTAATATTTTACTAGTACTGAGGGCATGCATGAAATTGGTCTAATGTTCCTTTCTCATATTATCTTTATCCAGTTTTGATTCCAAAATTATATCAGTCTCATCAAATGAGGTAGAGAATGTTTTCTTTTTATATCTATAAGTAGATGTAAGATTGGAATTTGCTGCTCCTGATATGCTTGTAGAACTTGCTAATGAAACCCACTGAGTGTTTATAAGAGGGATAATTTTTGACTACTGATTCAACTTTTTTAATGTCTTAGCTGAATTCTACAGGTTTTCAGATGTAATGTTTTTATTTTACATAGTTAAGTATTTTCTAGTTTCTCCTATAATTGCTTCTTTGACCAACAAGTTGGTTTAAATGCTTTTAACTTCTAAACATACGTTATCTATTTTGTTACTGACATCTAATTCAATTACATTGGTCAGAGAATGTGGTCTCCATACCAGTTCTTAGAAATATGTTGAAATTTGCCTTATGGACTCACATATTTTCCACTTTTATTAAAGTTCATTGTGTGCTTAAAAAGAATGTACAATCTCCTGTGGTTGACAGCAATGTTCTGTATATGTCCATTAAATTAAGTTTGTTGATTTTGTTTTTCTTTTTATTTGGTTTTTTTAAATCTTCTATTTCCTTAATCATGTTTTTGTCCACTTGATCCATCAAATACTGAGAGAAGTGTGTTAAAATTTTCAAATATGATTGTGAATTTGTCTTGTTTCTTTTGTAATTCTATTGGCTTTTACTTTATAGAACTTGAAACTATGCATGGGGCATACACACTTGCAATTATTATTGTACTGAAATTTTATATATTACATATTATACATATTATACACATATATCAGTCCATTTAAATTGACTGTTATTACTAATATATTTGGATTTATTTCAAATGTGTTATTTTGTTCTTTTTGTTTATGTTATTTTATAATTCTTTTTCCCCTTTCTTGCCTTCTCCTGGAGTGATGGACTATTTCCCTTCATTCCATATTTTCCTTTTCCTGCTTTGAAAGTTATAGTCTATTGTAGTCTTACAGTAAGTACCTTAGAGATTACAACATGCATATTTAACTTTTTTAAAAGTTTAAAGATAATCAATGTTTTTGTTTTTGTTTTTGTTTTTAACTTTTTTTTTCAACGTTTTTTATTTATTTTTGGGACAGAGAAAGACAGAGCATGAACGGGGGAGGGGCAGAGAGAGAGGGAGACACAGAATCGGAAACAGGCTCCAGGCTCCGAGCCATCAGCCCAGAGCCTGACGCGGGGCTCGAACTCACAGACCGCGAGATCGTGACCTGGCTGAAGTCGGACGCTTAACCGACTGCGGCACCCAGGCGCCCCGATAATCAATGTTTTTATCCCTTTCTGCATAATACAAGTACCAAAAATGTTTTAACTCCAACCCCTATCCCCTTCTACTTATACAGTCTTGTTGTTAGATTTATTCATGCTGTTTATTTATTTACTATCTCCCAGCTCCAAGTCCACTTTTTTCTACTCTGTTCTGTGCTGCAACTCTACAAATGATACTTCCCAGACTTTCTTGCCTGCTGACTTCCTATTGTGCTGATACTTGGGACACAAAAGGAATGTGAAAAGTCAGGGGAGAAGAGAAAAACATTCCTTCCAATTTTTCAATTCTGGCCAGCATTGCCCATCAGCAACTTTGTTGGTCCAGCCCTCACCTTTTTCCAGAACTTCCAATACCAGCTTTGGCAGTCTCCTTCAGAGCAACCAGCAGCCTCCAGGGGGACTCCCTCTGGAAGTTCAGCTTACTAACAAATGGGAAAATTAGGAAGAGTGAAAATGCAAGGCCGGTTCCAAAATAAATATAATGTTACAGTGACATCTCGTGGATACTGGCAGTATAGCACTGACCCATCAGTGAAAAGTAGCATTGTAACTACAAAGCTGCTAGGTATTTTGGAACTTAAAAACAACAACAACAACATGTTTTAGCTAGACTAGAAAAATTAAGATCAAATAAACACAGGACAACAGAAAGTACAATTGGTTAAATCATGTTTCCATTCCTTGTGTTGCACAACACTAGATTGCTCCTTAAAAACACCAGCTTGTTCACATGAATAGACACTTTTACAAAAAAAGCCATCGAGATGGTTAATAGACACATGAAAAAATGCTCAGCATCACTCATCATCAGGGAAATACAAGTCAAAACCACAATTAGATGCCACCTCACACCTGAAAGAATGGCTAAAATTAACAACTCAGGCAACAACAGATGTTGACAAAGATGTGGAGTAAGAGGATCTCTTTTGTACTGCTGGTGGGAATGCAAACTGGTACAGCCACTCTGGAAAACAGTATGGAGACTCCCCCCAAAATTAAAAATAGACCTACCCTACGACCCAGCAATTGCACTAGTAGGTATTTATCCAAAGGATACAGCTGTGCTGTTTCAAAGGGGCACATGCACCCCCATGTTTAAAGTAGTGCTATCGACAATACCCAAAGTATGGAAAGAGCCCAAATGTCCACTGATGGATGAACGGATAAAGAAGATGTGGTATGTATATACACAATGGAATATTACTCAGCAAGCAGAAAGAATGAAATCCTGCCATTTGCAATAACGTGAATGGAACTGGAGTGTGTTATGCTAAGCGAAATTAGTCAGAGAAAAACAAATATCATACGACTTCACTCATATATGGAATTTAGGATACAAAACAGATGACCATAAGGGAAGGGAAGCAAAAATAATAAAAAAAACAGGGAGGGGTACAAAACATAAGAGACTCTTAAATACAGAGAACAAACTGAGGGTTGCTGGAGGGGTTTTGGGTGGGGTGATGGTCTAAATGGGTAGGGGCATTAAGGAAGACACTTGTTGGGATGAGCACTGGGTGTTTTATGTAGGGGATGAATCACTAGAATCTACTCCTGAAATCATTATTGCACTATATGCCAATTAACTTGAATATAGTTTAAAATAAACAAATAAATAAGACCAGCTTGTTCCACTTCAGTTTGCTGCCATTTTTAATTTCTCAAGTTTAAAGACCTAATTTCTTCTTCAAATAAATCAATGATCCTCACCCTTTTTTCATAACTAGTGTTTTCCTATTTATTATATATTTTTATAGTTGTGTTCTGTACATTTCTACCCTTTTCATTAAAATTTTCAACTTGTCAAAAAGAAAAACACAACTTTTAGCAATCTATCCTACTAAACTATGTTTTTGTGTAAGACAAAGACATTAGCCCTGATATAATTGTAGTACACCCATTAATTTTTCTAAATTTCTACATTTTCCCTTTATTAAACAACTTGCTGGTTTTTAAAACCTTCTGTTATTATGTTGTGTATGTCAGTTACCACTTCAACAGAATTTAACCACTTTCATGTTTTTTTTTTATTTTTAAAAAAAAATTTTTTAACGTTTATTTATTTTTGAGACAGAGAGAGACAGAGCATGAACGGGGGAGGGGCAGAGAGAGAGGGAGACACAGAATCTGAAACAGGCTCCAGGCTCTGAGCAGTCAGCACAGAGCCCGACGCGGGGCTCGAACTCACGGACCGCGAGATCATGACCTGAGCTGAAGTCGGACGCTCAACCGACTGAGCCACCCAGGCGCCCCAAACCACTTTCATGTTTTAAAATTAAAATAGTATGCAAAGAAGTTTAGTAGGCCATATAACATATTAGAAAACAAGATACTTGGTTTGAGAAGACCTAACCTCAAGGCTAGCCTTGCCATTTATTAGTAAGACTAAGGAAAGTTGTCTAATTTAATTAGCCTCAGTATAATCATCTGTAAAATGGGAATTCCAACAGGACTCACAAATTTTACAATATTAAATAGGAAACTGTACATAAAATACTGATACATTGTAAAGTATTCTACAGATTCCGTTAGTTGAGATAACATGCATCATGTTCACAAGAGTCTACTTAGTTTAGAATTTTGTATGGAAGAAATTTAAAGTAGCCCATTCCATACATCTGACAAACAATCCTCACATAATTACTCAGAGTCTATTTTTTGCAAGATACTCTAAGAGATATAAAGGCAAATGATTCCCAGTGACAGCCTTTAAAGTTTTATACTTTGTTTTGAGGATTCATATATACCTGATAAGCTAAATTACAAAGAGATTTAACTAATCTTTATTTTTTAATGTTTATTTTTGAGAGAGCATGAGAAGGGGAGGGGCAGAGGGAGGGTGGACAGAGGATCTGAAGTGGGCTCTGTGCTGACAGCAGTAAGCCCAGTGTGGGGGCCCAAATCCATGAACCTGTGAAATCATGACCTGAGCAGAAGTCTGACACTCAACCAACTGAGCCACCCAAGTGCCCCTAACTAGTCTTGAGGTGACTTCACAAAAAAAGTGTTCAGCTAGGTTTGGGGTACAATGATGGGAAAAATAAGCTGTGAACAAAAGAATACTTTGATTTTCCCTGTCTTAGCACTGCTACAGTATTTACTGTTTAAAAAAAAAATACTGTTGTTAACTTTTGGCTCCTAACCATATGGTGCTTTAACGTATAGTTTTGGTTCCCAAATATAACTTCGGCTCCTGTTTAATTTAGGATTTCTGCATGGATGTTCAATTAAGCTTGGTCAACGATTTCTTTTTCTGTTCTAGTATTGAAACCAATGTCAGATTACCTTTTTAAAAATGAATTAGATGGTGTCTCATCTTTTTCCATGTTCTGAAATAGTTTGTATAAAATAAGAATAATCTGTTATTTTACGATTTGGTATCACATGACATTTGCTAGTGGCAAAACTTTGCAATATCCATTTTTCTTTTGTGACAATTCCTCTATTCAGATTTTCTACCAGCCCTGTCTCAGGAATGGAGGTGGATATACTCTATCTTTTCCAAAAGAACTGCAAATTTAAGTGACAAAGAGCAGCGATATAGGGAAGGATATAGTGTGAACATAAGGAAGGATATAGTGCGAACAATTATGCAAAATACCACAGACTATATTGTGTTAAACCATATTTTTAAATTTCCTGTGTCCTTTTTTTCTCCTGTTCCTCTCTTCTCCTTGAGAAATCCTACAAAAGATTTTTCTACATTATTACATTACATAAAGAACTAGCTTCTAATTTTATTAATGAACTCAAATTGATTTTTTGGTTTGTTTTATCTTTCTTTAATATTTATTTCTCAAATTCCTTCATTCTACTTTTTGGAGGATTATTATGTTGTTCTTTATCTCCGTATCTTTGCTCAATTATAGTCATTCTTTCTTTTCTAATCACAAACATTTAAGGGTATAAATTTCTCACTGGACACTAATTCAGGTGCACAACAACATATTGCTTTTTTAGCCTAGTTCCAAATTTTTATAGTTTGATTTTTATATGCTATGTTTAACCAAAAAGTTATTTAAATGTATGTTTTTAAATTTACAGCTATGTATAGAATTTTTAAATATATCTTTTTGTTGTTGATTCCTTTTTAATACTATTCAGGTCAGTGAACAGGTATGTATGCATGTTTGGGGTTTTGGAGGCCATTTGTGGACAACTTTTCTCTTTGGTTGATTTTCAAAGATATTCCATGTTGAAAAGAACATGCATTCCCTTTTTGTTGGGTGCACAGTTGTATATGTATACTACGTTCTGCTTGTTAATTGTTCTGGTCTTCTCTGTTCTTATTTTTGCCTACTTGATCTTTCAGTGTCAGAGTGATGTGTTAAAAACTCCCAACAGGCTGTATTAGGCCATTTCTCCTGATACTTCCATCAATTTTGTTTTATAAAGTCTGACACTATGCTGTTCCTGCATAAATGTTAATGACTACAATGCATTCTTGGTAATCTGTTGGATTTTTTTTCCATATAAAAGTAACATTCTTTAGCCTTTTTATCTTGGGAGACTGAGTGAGTACAGGAGCTGTGTTTTATTCAGAGGAGCAAATCCTAGTGCTCCTGGGAGCCTGTACTGAAAGCTGTACAGAAGATGGCACATAGTGGCCTGGAAAGTCAAGTAAGAAAAACCTTTTAAACCACACTGCAAGACAAAAACTAAATAAATAAATAAACAAACAAACAGATCAAAGAGATTCTGTTCAAGAGGGAAAGAAACAAACACACACAAAAAGGTGGGGCGGGTAGAAATTAGAGAATTAGAGGATAAACCTAAGAGATCTAATATGCAAGCAAATGTTCCAGAAATAAAAGATGCAGAGGAAACAGGTTATAATTAAAGAAATAATAGAATGGGGCGCCTGGGTGGCTCAGTCAGTTGAGCCTCCGACTTTGGCTCAGATCATGATCTCACGGTTCCTGAGTTCGATCCCCACGTCAGGCTCTGTGCTGATAGCTCAGAGCCTGGAGCCTGCTTCGGATTCTGTGTCTCCCTCTCCCTCTGACCCTCCCCCATTCATGCTCTGTCTGTCTCTGTCTCAAAAATAAATAAACATTAAAAAAAAAAAAAAAGAAATAATAGAAGAATTTTTTCCAGAGCTGAAGGAAGACCTAAAAAAAGTTCACCCAAGGATGATTAACACACGCGCGCGCGCGCACACACACAGAGCCAGAGACACATTCTAGAAATTCCTAAACTCCAAGAATAAAGTGAAAACCTTACAATCATTCAGTCAGAAAAAAAGTTGCCTCATGAGACTGGCAATGAATGTTTCATCTGCAACATTAAAAGACGAAATGGAAGGCTTTCAGGGAAGATGATGGAGTAAGAGGACCCTACGCTCACCTTGTCCCACGAATACACCTAAATAACACCCACATCAGTGTAAATAACCCAGAAAATGACCCGAAGATGGGCAGAACAGACTCTCCACAGATAAATGTACAGAAGAGGCCACATCACAGTGGGTATAAAGGGCAGGGATACAGTCGGGAACCAAGTTCTATCCATGGGAGGGAGGGACAGGACAGGTACAGAGAAGGGAGAGGAGCAGACCTCATTCCAGGCACCCCAGGCACAAGGGACCCATACATGGAAGATGAATCCTCATAACGTTTGGCTTTGAAAGCCAGAGGGGCTTAACTCTGCAAGTTCTTACAACCAATGGGGCCTAACATCTGAAGATGTTGGTTCTAGGAAAACCAGGAGGAAGACAGGAAACTGGGCCCTCTGCCTTAAAAAGACAGCACAAGAAATAGCCCCTCTGACATACAGTATAGAAGGAGCAGTTTGAAAAATACCTGGGGTACACAGGAGGGAGATTTGTTTTCTAATCTCAGAGCATGTGCTAATGGGGCAGAATCTTTAGGAAGCTTCTCCAAGAAAAAAAAAAAAAGAGCTGGTGGGTACCATCTGCCTCCTCTACCCCCTTGTGTAGACACAGGGACACCTGCAGGAAATAGTGCAGCACTCTGCACCTAGCTTGCTAACAATGTGCCTCAGCTCCACACTCTTCTGCAGATGATCTAATCCAACTTGTCCTCAACCGGAGTTTGCCAAAGCGGCTCCAGGTCCCTTCCCACAGCAGACCTGTGCAAACCTTGCTAACACCCCAAGCTCTGTTCCCTTACTCTCTTGCAGGCCTGCCCCCTCCAACCCACCCTCTGCAGAATTCCATCTAAAGTGGGCACCTCAAGCATGACAGTACGCAAGCAGCCCCAACAGGTGCCAGCACCACTCCAAAGTGACTCCTGCCCCGGGAAAAGGGAAAGATAACCACACCAACAGTATGACTGTAGCCCAGGCAGTGGGCTGGGGGCAGATATCTGGGGGAAGATAGGCCCCATTCACCAAGGAAAGCTTCTCAGGGGACAACACAAGGAGAGCACTCAGCAGTTCAGTGCTACTGCAGCTCTGACAAATGCCTAGTCTGATCCAACTCAAGCCCAACATGGCCCCAGTCTGGCCCATTAATAAAATGAGGACCAAAACCTTTGCACAACAGGTAAAGAGGGCTATGGAAGACAACTGGACTGAAGGAAGATGCAGCTCAGCCACAAAAGCAGGGCAGACACAACACACACAGGAGAAGCACCATGTACTAGTGAACAGGGGATATGGCACAAAAGGACCTCTTCTTCATAAGGCCACTACTTTCAAGAGCAGGAGATGGAGCTGACTTTTCTAACCCATAGAAACAGACACAAAGAGTTAGACAAAATGAGGAAACACAGGAATGTGTCCCAAATGAAAGAAGAGGACAAAATCACAGCACAAGAGCTAAATGAAACACAGATAAGTAGTATGTCAGATAAAGAATTTAAAGTAATGGTCCTGAAGATACTCACTGGACTTGAGAAATGAGTGAAGGATCTCAGAGAGACTCTCAACAAAGAAACGGAAAACATAAAAAAGGAACCAACCAGAGAGGAAGAACTCAATAACTGAAATAAAAAATACACTGGAGGGAATAAATAGTAGACTAGAGGAAGAAGAAGACCAGATGACTGAACTGGAAGACAAAATAATGGAAAAAAATCAAGCTGAAGAGAAGAAAGAAAAAAGAAAAAGAAAAAAATGAGAGTAAACTAAGGGAACTCAGTGATACCACCAGGCATAATAACATTTGTATTATAGGAGTTCCAGAAAGAGATGAAAGAGAAAAAGTGACAGAAAATGTATTTGAAGATATAATAGCTGAAAATTTCCTGAATCTGGGAAAGGAAACAGAAATCCAGATCTAAGAGGCACAAGAAGGTCCACAACAAGACATATAGTAATTAAAATGGCAACAAGGAGTGATAGAGAGTTTTTAAAAGCAGAAAGAGAAAAGAAAACAGTTATATACAAGGGAAACTCCATGAGGCTATCAGCTGATATTTCAGCAGAAATTTTGCAGGTCAGAAGGGAATGGCATGATAACTCAAAGTATTGAAAGGTAAAAATATACAGCCAAGAATACTCTATCCAGCATGGCTATCATTCAGAATAGAAGGAGAGATAAAGAATTTGTTAGACAAACAAAAGTTGAACAAATTCACTGCCACTAAACCAGCCTTACAAGAAACATTAAAGGGGATTCTTTGAGTGGAAAGGAAAGACCATAAGCAGGAGTAAGAAAAGTAGGAAGCACATAAGCATTAAAAATAAACATATCTATAAAAATCAGTCAAGAGATTCAAAAAATAAAAGGATGTAAGTATGACACCATATACTAAAACGTATGGAGAAGAAGAGTAAAAATTTAGTGCTTTTAGAATGGGTTCAAACTTAAGCAACCTTCAACTTAATATAGACTGCTATATGCATAAGACATTATATATAAACCTAATGATAATGACAAATCAAAAGCCAGTAATAGATATGCAAAAAAATAAAGAGAAATGAATCAAAGTATATGACTAAAGAAAGCCAGCAAACCATGAGAAGAGAGCAAGAGAAGAAAGCAACACAGAACTACAAACCAACCATATAACAAGTAACAGAATGGCAGTAAGTACATACCTTTCAATAATTACCTTCATTATAAATGAATTAAATGCTCAAATCAAAAGACACAGGATGTCAGAATGGATAAAAAGCCAAGATCCATCCAAATGCTGCCTATAAGTGTCTCATTTCAAACCTAAAGGTGCATGAAGATTGAAAGTAAAGGGGAGGAAAAGCATTTATCAGGCAATGGAAATGAAAAGAAAGCTGGGGTAGCAACACTTACATGGGACAAAACAGACTCTAAAACAAAGAAGGACACTATATAATCATAAAGGGGAAAATCCAACAAGATATAACAATTATAAATATCTATGCACCAAACATGAAAGCACCCAAATACATTAAGCAGCTAGTAGTAAACATTAAGGAAGCAGTCAATAGTAATACAATAATAGTAGAGGACTTTAATACCCCACCTACTCAGTAGACAGACCATCCAAACAGAAAATCAATAAGGAAACAGTGGCTTAGAATGACACATGAGACCAGATGGATCTAACAGATATATTCAGAACATTCCATCCTAAAACAGTGGAATACACATTCTTTTCAAGTGCACATGGGACATTCTCCAGATTAGATCACATACTGGGCCACAAAACAAGTCTCAGCAAATTCAAAAAGACTGAAGTCATACCCATAATCTTTTCTGACCACAATGCTATGAAACTAGAAGTCAAACACAAGAAAAAAATTCTGGAAAGGCTGCAAATGCATGCAGGTTAAATAACATGCTACTAAACAATGAATGGGTAAACCAATAAATCAAAGAGGGAAGCAAAAATACATAGAGACAAATGAAAATGAAAACACAATAGTCCAAAATCTTTAGGATGGAACAAAAGCTGTCGTAAGAGGGAAGTTCATAACAATATGGGCCTACCTGAAGAAGCAAGAAAACTCAAATAAACAACAAACCTGACACCCAAAGGAACTAGAAAAAGAACAAACAAAACCCCAAACCAGTAAAAGGAAGGAAATAAAAACTTTAGAGCAGAAATAAATGAAATAGAAACTAAAAAAACAATAGACGAGATAATGAAACCAGGTGCTGATTCTTTGAAAAGATCAACAAAATTGATCAACTGTTAGCCAAATTCATTGAGAGGGAAAGGAAGAGAATGGACTCAGATAAATGAAATCAGAAATGAAAGAGGAAAAATAACAACCAACACCACAGAAATACAAAGGATTGTAAGAGAATATTATGAAAAATTATATGCCAACAAATTGGACAACTTAGAAGAAATGGATAAATTCTTAGAAACATACAACCCTCTGAATCAGGAAGAAATAGAAAATGTGAACAGACCGATTACCAGTAATGAAATTAAATCAGTAATAAAAAAAACTCCCAGCAAACAAAAGTCCTTGCCTTCACGGATAAATTCTACCAAACATTTAAAGTTAATAGGTATTAACTTCTCAAACTACTAATAGGTATTCTCCTCAAACTACTCCAAAAAATATGAGGAAGGAAACTTCCAAATTCATTTTATGAGGCCAGCATTACTCTGATACCAAAACCACATAAAGACACTACAAAAACAAAAGAATTCTCTGATGCCAAAATCTCTGATGAACATAGATGCAAAACTCCTCAGCAAAATATTAGCTTAACCAAATCCAACAATACATTAAAGAAATCATTCACCACGATTAAGAGGGATCTATTCCCAGGATGCAAGGCTAGTTCAATATTTGCAAATCAATGTGATATACTACATTAATAAAAGAAGGGATAAGAACCATATGGTCATTTCAAAAGATGCAGTAAAAGCATTTGACAAAGGACCACATCCATTCATGATAAAAACCCTCATCGAAGTAGGTTTCAAGGAAACAGAAGAAAGGCCATATACGAAAAACCCATGGCAAATACCATACTCAATGGTGAAAAATGGAGAGCTTTTCCCCTAAGATTAGGAGCATGATAAAAAGCTTCTGCACAGCCAAGGAAACAATCAACAAAGCTAAAAGTCAACCTACAGAATGGGAGAAGATATTTTCAAATGACATATCAGATAAAAGGTTAGTATCCAAAATATATAAAGAACATAAAAAACTCAACACCCCCAAAATAAATAATCCAATTAAAAAATGAGAAGACATGACCAGACATTTCTCTGTAGAATACATACAGATGGCCAAAAGACACATGAAAAGATGCTCATGATCACTTATATCAGGGAAATGCAAATCAAAACTACAAGGATATATCACCACACACCTGTCAGAATAGCTAAAATAAGGGGTGCCTGGGCGGCTGTCGGTTAAGCGTTCAACTTTGGCTTAAGTCATGAACTTGCAGTTTGTAAGTTCGAGCCCCGTGTTGGGCTCTGTGCTGACAGCTCAGTCTGGATCCTGCTTCAGATTCTGTGTCTCCCTCTCTCTGTGCCCCTTCCCTGCTCATTCTTTGTCTCTCTCTGTCTCTCAAAAATAAGTAAATATTAAAAAAAATTAAAAACAGAATGGCTAAAATAAAAAACACAAGAAATAACAGGTGTTGGCGAGGATATGGAGAAAAAGGAACCCTCACGCACTGTTGGTGGGAATGCAAACTGGTGCAGCCACTGTGGAAAACAGTATGGAGGTTCTTCCAAAAGTTAAAAATAGAACTACTACATGATCCAGTAATTCTACTACTGGGTATTTACCCAAGTACAAATATACTAATTCAGAAAGATATTTGTACCCCTATAATTACTGCAGCATTACTTACAATAGCCAAGATATGGAAGCAGCCCAAGTGTCCACTGATTGATGAATGGATAAAGATGTGATGTGTGTGTGTGTCAACTCTACAACTTGACATTGTGTGTGTGTGTGTGTAGTGGCAGGCATAAAAAAGTATGACATATTGCCATTCGCAATGACAAATGACATGGTTGGAGCTAGAGAGTATAATGCTAAATGAAGTAAGTCACACAGAGAAAGACAAACACCATATAATTTCACTCATATGTGAAATTTAAGAAACAAAACAAATGAACCCAGAAAAAACAAGAGAGACAAACCAAAAAACAGATTCTTAACTATAGAGAACAAATTGATGGTTACCAGAGGGGAGAGAGGTGGGGGATGAGTAAAATAGGTGATAGGTGATGGAGATTAAGAGTACACTTATCATGATGAGTGCTGAGTAATGTACGAAATATTGAATCACTATATTGTATACCTGAAACTCATATAACAATGTATGTTACATACACTGGAATTTAAAAACTAAAATTTAAAAAAAAAATTTTAAATTTTAAAATGGAGATAGAATGGCATCCACCGACCAGTGAGAAATAAGAACTGTATTCCAACTACCCCATGATGGCCATAGATTTGCAGATATGCAAAAATTTAGAAAATACATCTGATTTGAGGAAAGATTTCCAACAACAAATGAATGTGAACAAGAGTACTCAAGCTAAGAGCATGTGGAGAAGAAAGGAAAAGAGTGATGTGCAATGAATCTTCCAAGTTAACTGTCTTTAAATAGTTCGATATAAATTAATAATGAGAAACTGAGGATATGGAAAATAAATAAAAACAAAGAGCACTGAAAAAGAAGAGACACAGTGCCAGAGATATTCTAACCACAGTCACGAATGGAAAGCAGTAAAGGTACTCAGCAATTCCTAGTAGCAGGTGGTTGCGATAGGAAAGAAATACAAGCATTACAAATGGGTGCAGAGGAGGCTGGGTGCAGAGCAAGGATGATAAATTATTCTAAAGATCTCACCTTACTGGGGAAAAGAGTGAGGAAGGTGAGTATTCTGGTGGGGGAAATATTGGTTATCATGTTTCAAAAAATAAAGAAATTGATGTCTAATCATAAGTGCTAAAAATTGAAAAGTAGAGTGGCATTTACAAATTAATCAGGGGGAAAAAACGGTAAAGACCCAAGTAAAAATAAATAATAAAGAACTATGGAAGGAATACCAAGAATATTAGTCAAGACATAAAACTCCTACAAATACTATCACTGTCTGACACTCTGCCAGATTCAACGGAAACTAAACCTGGCTGCAGTCTGTTTCCAAGAAAACAGAATGGGAAAGGGGTAAAGCGAGGCTGGAAATGAAGAGAGGGGCAAAAAGCAGAAAAACATAAATTAAGCAAAACAGGGGCAGGATGGGCAATTACGATCAGGAAAGATTAAAGTGAAAAGTGATACAGTGGACAGTCATGTTTACATATGTAGATATGGATATATAAATAGACATACATACAGAGATATACATGAGTTCTTACAACTTGTAAAAATAAAATTTCCAATGGGTAAAAAATGTCAAGTTGTAGAGTTGAAATTTTCACAAAGAAGCAACAAAAGCAGCCTGTGGACTGCTGGACACAGTCCACACTGGCAGCACCTAGAATACTTGTTCAAGTCATTTGCAATGTTTAAAAAGTGTGTGTTTGTGAGGTGCCTGGGTGGCTCAGTTGATTAAGCATCTGACTTCGGCTCAAGTCATGATCTCACCGCTCATGGGTTCCAGCTCCCTGTCGGCCTCTGTGTTGACAGCTTAGAGCCGGGAGCCTGCTTTGGGTTCTGTGTCTCCCTCTCTCTGTGTGTCTTCCTCTCTCTCTGCCCCTCCTCTGCTCATGCTCTGTCTCTCAAAAATAAATAAATGTTAAAAAATTATAATAAATAAATAAATAAATAAATAAATATTTTTTTTAAATTAAAGTGTGGTTGGGAGGGTGGAGGGAGAATCTCCCAAAAGAGAATCTAGAAGCAATTCCTCAGAATCCTGTGTAAAAATAGCAGAATCAGCTTGTTTTTGCTTTACCATAGCAACAAAGAATAAGATTTTGAGTTTCCAGTTTGTAAGTTGTAAAGGCATTTGCACCTAGGTCAGTGGTTCTTATCCTGGGTGATTTTGCCCCATAGGTACGTTTGGCAATGTCTTGAGACATTTTTTGATTGCGACAACCAATGGTGGGAAGTCTTAACTGGTATCTAGTGGGTAGAGGCTATGGATGCTGCAAACATCCTACAATTCACAGGACAGTCCCCCAAAACAACAAATTATGTGCCCCACCATGCCAATAGTTCCAAGGCTGAGAAACCTTGCTAGAGTGACCAACTAATGTGGTTTGCCCAGGACTGGAGAGTTTCTCAGAACTAAGAACTTTCAGCTCAAAAACCAGGAAAATCCTACATTATTGTAAATCAAAATGACAGGCAAAATAATATGGCTGTGTAAGGAGCATTTTGGGGCACTCAAGATACTGACCTTAGTTGGACTCCTATCTGTATCTCTACAGATTGCTTCACAGCTCCTTTAAAGTTAATTTGGAGCTACAAATATAAAAAGATAGAGTTTACTCCACTTTCAGAAAAATTTTCTTTGGGACAGTGTCCTCATAATATTTTTTAACATAGTAAATGGGCATAAAAACTAAGCCATAAAGCGCTATACATCTTTTAGAATAAAAACTATATAATTAAAAAGTGGAATAATTCTGTTCCTAAATGATACCTAAATAACGCTGATTTTATAAAGAAAATCTTCTCTATATTTCAAAAATAATTCTAATTAATAGACTAATTCCTAGGACTAATATGGGTTTTTAATAGATATATAGTTAAGATAACTTGCCAAAAATTCAAAAATAAAATTATGCTTTAGAAATATTCTGGTTTTTTTTTATTTTTTTTTAACATTTATTTATTTTTGAGACAGAGAGAGACAGAGCATGAACAGGGGAGGGGCAGAGAGAGAGGGAGACAGAATCGGAAGCGGGCTCCACGCTCATCAGCCCAGAGCCCGACGCGGGGATCGAACTCACGGACCGCAAGATCGTGACCCGGGCTGACATCGGACACTTAACCGACTGAGCCACCCAGGTGCCCCGAGAAATATTCTGTTTTTTAGGGAAGATGTTTCTGCACTGTAAAATTAAATACTCAGAAGTATGGCAACTTTATTTATTTTTTTTTTTTTGAGAGAGGGAGAGAGAGTGCACGCAAGTGAGGGAGGGACAGGGAGAGAGAGAATCCCAAGCAGGCTCTGTGCTGTAAGTGCAGAGTCCGACAGGGGGCTCAGTCTCACAAACCATGAGATCATGACGAAGTATGGAAACTTTACAGATGCAGTAATTCAGTGGTCTCTTTACGTGTCCTGAGAGCCTGTTGGTAGATTTATATTCAGAATAACAATAAAACAGATATAACAATTCCAGACAACCATTTCTACTTATATCACTTTCTTAAAAGCAAACAAACATTTCCTAGATTCCCCCCATATGACTTCCCTTTTAATCTTACTGCCAGAAGTAGGTCACATGCTCATTTTTTTTAAATTGTGATTTAAAAAAGGCATACAGGCAAAAGACAGGGGTATCCATTCTCACCACTCCTATTGAATTAGCATAGTACTAAAAGTCCTAGCTAGAGCAATCATTCAAGAAAAAGAAATACAACATATTAGAATTGGAAAGGAAGAAGTAAAATTGTCTCTATTCGCAGATGATATGATTTTATATATATAAAATCCTAAAGACTCAACCAAAAAACTATTAGATCTAAGCAATGAATTCAGTGAAGTTACATCATACAAAATTAATATACAAAAATGAGTAGCATTTCTGTACATTACTAACGTATTTTCCAAGAAAAATAAATCTATACCATTTGCAATAGCATCAAAAAAAAAAAAAACACTTAGAAGTAACTTTAACTTTAACTACAAAGATGAAAGATGTCTACTCAGAAAACAAAACACTGATGAAAGAATTGAAGGAGACACAAATAAATGGGAAAGAATCCTATAATCGTGGATTGGAAGAATTAATGCTGTTAAAATGTCAATATTATCAAAATTCCTCTATAGATTCAATGCAATCCCTATCAAGATTCCAATAGCATTTTTTTACAGAAGTAGAAAAAACACTGCTAAAATTAATTTAGAACTACAAAAGCCAAATAGCCTGAATAGCCAAAGAAATCCTGAGAAAGAAGGAAAAAGAGAAGGCATCACACTTACTGATTTCAAGTTATACTATGAAGCTTTAATCATAACAACAGTATGGTGCTGGCATAAAACAGACAAACAGACCAATGGAACAGAAAACCCAAGCATATACAAATCAACTAGTATTTGACAAGGGAGCTAAGAATACTCAATAGAGAAAAAACAGTCTCTTCAATAAATGGTGCAGGGATAATTCGATATTCACATGTAAAAGAATGAAACAGGACCCATATCTTACACCACTCACAAAAACTAACTCAAAATAGATTAAAGACTTACGTGTAAAGACCTCAGATCATGAAACTCCTAGAAGAAAACAGGAATAAAGCTCCTTGTCATGGGTCTTGGTAATGAATTTTCTGGGTATGACACCTAAAATACAAGCAACACAATAAAAAATAAGTTGGACTCCATCAAACTAGAAAACTTATGCATGAAAAAAAATCAACAAAAAGACTATTTATAGGACAACTGTGGTTAACAATTCATTATCACCTAAAATGTGCCAGGAATCCACTAAACACTTTTCAAGCAAGCACTAAAACATCAATGATGGAAGTTTTACTGTCACTTAAAAATATTTACAGTTACTTGATTAATTGAGCTCTTATTCTGGGCAGTTAGAGAAGGGTGTCTGTGATTCCCAAGTGAAGATCCTAATCTTCATATCTTTCCCCAACAATCTTAAGAAAATGGAGATAGTATTTATGGGTTCCCCATGTTGTTATCAATCATTCCTATATTTTTTGAGATCTGAGCTCTCTCTAAAGCAAAGGTCTTTAAATCATGACGTAACACACCAAGATCAGAGTTAAAAAAAAAGTGGAGACCTTAATCTGGTAAATGTCGTTGCTCATTTCTTCCTGATACATTAGACCTGGGGTTAATTCAAATGCAGGAAATAGTGAAGCAACTTCAGTTACTGAGCTGGAAGGTCTCCTTCACCCTTTACTTGAGCAGAGAAGTTCCACCTGCATGCTCTATGCAATTCTTTATTTCCTTTTTATCAAATTATAGTTGACACACAATGTTACATTCATTTCAGGCATACAACATAGTGTGGGTACAACTCTATACATTATGTTATGCTCACCATAGTGTAGCCTCCATCTGTCACATACAACACTATTACAATACCACTGACTCTATTCGCTAAACTGTCCCTTTCATCCCTGTGACTCATTCATTACACAACTGGAATCTATGCAGTACTTTATATTAAATTTTTTCCAGGAACAAAGAGAGTGTTCACACAGCCTTTAGTCTTGAAAATAGAATAAAGGTGGATTGGGGACGGTAAAGCACAAAAGAACGAGATTCTCTCTGAGAGACATGTTCAGCTAATGCTATAACTTAAATTGGAAAAAGTGAAATATTTATATCAGGCTAGGACAGCCCTTCAAGATCTTGGGCCAGTCATTTACCTACTCCCATCCTCTCTCAGCTCTTTCATCTTTTTCATAAAACAACATGGCTGGAGAAGATGGCAAAGGTTATCTGTGATTGCATTGATGTCAAAATGACCATGATCCATAGCCTATCTATAAACTTCACATAGCTCTCACCCTAACCCATATTGCTGCCACACCCCTCAACCATTGTGGTATGGCTGCTTAATTTCTGTAGTCTTTTTCTAGATCTTAGCAAATTAAAACAAATAACACAGTATTTTAGTCCCCACACTGTCCATAGAAGTTAGGAATCCCTCTTCCAACTATATAGCTTGGGTGTTCTTTTGCTGAGTTTCTTTAAATGGCTTGAGGATTGCAACACCCGTATCTAGGACTCTGTGATCTGAACGTATAAGGGTAAGAATGGATTCTGATTCCACTGAGGTTTTTATTGGGTTCAAAATCACAGTAGACACAAGGAGTGGACTCTCTTTCTCTAGGTTATATTTAGAAATGGAGGAAGTAAGTAGGCATAGTTCCTTGATGATTTGTGTGGTCTTGCCCAAGGGTGACTCGTATGACTTTGGACAGTTTTTCTACCTCTAAACATTCGTTTTCTGCAGCCCCTCCACTGCCCCATTTCCTCAGGAAGCAGTACAATGAGGGGGGAAAATGTGAGTTTGGTTTAATATCTTTGTAGTTTTTCATGTTTTTTTAAAATGCCCATGCTTTAGAGTTAGGTAGATCAGAGGTCAAAGGCATGGTAATAGCCTTGGGAAAGTTACTTATGCCTCAATTTCCTCATCTATGAAATGTGGGTAATTACATCTCCTTTTTCAGGTGATGTTCTTTAAGTGCAGTACCATAATGAAGTATCTTGGCACTTGGCACATACCAAGAACTTGGAAAAGTTGTTTATTTCTCCCTTCATCTTCACCCCTTCCTTTGGAATGAATGTCAAAACCATAAAAATAAATTGCCTGTATTACTTCTATTTTTGTAGAATTCCTATTGAGTACATGTTCTTGATTTTGGGGGGTTCAACAATACTCAGCCTATGAATAAAGTAATCCATGATACATGGATAAACATTCAAAGCTGGCTTTACATCCAGCTTTGTCACTGAACATGTCATCTAGCTACTACTACACAGGATGCAATTGATAAGTCAGGGATTCACAGTGTCCCAAAAGGTCATCTCACTGGACTACAGGAAAGACTTTGAAGAAGTCATTTTATACATCAGATCCTATCCCAGGGAGGTCATCATTTCTAAGTGTGACTCAGGCACTGCTACCCACAGCCCTATCCTAAAACCAGCAAAGCATTTGCTAAGGTGCTCTTCTCCTGGGGTCATAGCCAGAATCCTAGAGGGGTTTTCAGCAGTGGTTGGCAAACTACTACTCAAGGGCCAAATCTGGCCCACTGCTTGTTTTTGTATAACGGGAGCTAAGAATGATATGTACATATTTTAATAGTTGAAAAAAATAAAATGAAGAATAATGTTTCATGATATGTGAAAATTATATGAAATTCAAATTTCAGTGTCTGTAAATAAAATTGCTTTGAAACACAGCCACACCCATTCATTTGTGCATTATCTATGTATGCTTGCATGCTACAATGGCAGAATTGAGTAGTTGCTACAGAGACTATATGGCACACAAAGCCTATTATATTTACCAACTGGCCCTTTACAAAGTTTGCTGTCCCCTAGTGTAGAGCACAGGCTCCAGGGCCATGTGGTCTGGAAGCCAAGCTCAGCTCTGTGTTCATCCCACTTAGGAAAATTCTGTCATCTCCTCTGTTTCCTCAACTGTATAATGAGGATGATATAACCATTTACCTTATGGGATTCTATGAGGTTTTAGTGAATATATAAAGTGTTTAGAAGAGGGTCTGTCACATATTAAGTACTGTATGTATCTGTTGTTATTAGTTGCCACAATTTTTTTCATAAACTAAAACAGCAGCAACTTAACAATTTGTTAACATTAATTGTAAGAATTTCATTTGTAGCACTCCATTAAATTTAATTGTTTAGCAGTGGGGTAGTGGGAAGATGTCTGAAGACAACTGAAAACACAATTAGCATAGTTGCTTATCCATAAAGTTCATTCTGCACACTCACAAATATTTCATACATTATATGATCTTTCAAACTTGAGTCTTGAAAGAGCTTACACTCAACTTTGAGTTCAGTCCTCTCCATCTATTCTTTATTCTTGGTTACTTCTACAGAAATGGACTTCAAAGCAGAGGTCAAGTAACAGAAGAGAGAGCCCCAAAATAAATCTGTGCATATACAATTAACTGATCTTCCACAAGAATGTCAAAAATACACCATTGAGAAAGGATGGTCTCCTCCACAAATGGTGTTGGGAAAAACAGATATCCGTACACAAAAGAATAAAAAAATTGGAATCTTATCTTACACTATACACAAAAATCAACTCAAAATGGATTAAAGACAATATAAGACCAAAAACTATAAAACTCCTAGAAGAAAATATAGGGGAAAAATTCCATGACATTGGAGTCTATCTTAAAACCAGCTCTATCTTAAAACCAGCAAAGCATTTGCTAAGGTGCTATTCTCCCAGAGTCATAGCCAGAAGACAATGCCAAGGCAATGATTTCACAGCTATGACAACAAAAGCATAGGCAACAAAAACATAAATAGACAAGTAGGACTATATCATACTAAAAACCTTCTGCACAACAAAGGAAACAACAGAATGAAAAGGCAAACCATGAAATGGGATAAAAATGTGCAAACCATATACCTGATAAGGAGTTAGTTTTCGAAATATATAAGGAATTTTTACAACAGCAAAAAACTAATAACCCACTTTGATAATGGGCTAAATAAGCCAACAGAAACATGAAAAGGTGTTCAACATTAATGGTCATCAGGAAAATGCAAATCAAAACCATAATGAGATATCACCTCACACCTGTCAGAATGGCTAAAATCAAAAACATAAGAAACAATAGGTGCTGGTAAGGATGTGGAGAAAAAGGAACCCTCTTACACTGTTGGTGGGAATACAAACTGGTGCAGCCACTGTGGAAAATAGCATGCAGGTCGCTCAAAAAATTAAAAATAGAGCTACCTAATGAGCCAATAACTCCACTACTGGATATTTACCCAAAGAATATGAAAGCACTAATTTAAAAAGATATTTGCACCCCTGTGTTTATTACAGCATTATTTACAACAGCCAAATTATGGAAGCAACACAAGTGTCCACAAGAAGGATGAATGGATAAAGAAGATGCAGTGCATATATACAATGGGATATTACTTAACCATAAAAGAGAATGAAATCTGGCCATTTGGAACAACATGGATGGAGGTAGAAAGTATTACACTAAGTGAAATAAGTCAGAGAAAGACAAATACCGTATGATTTTTTATATGTGGAATTTAAGAAACAATACAAATGAACAAAGGAAAAAAGACACAAACCAAAAAACAGATCCTTAACTATAGAGAACAAATTGGGAGATGGGTGAAGAAGTAGGTGAAGAGGATTAGGAGTACACTCATCATTATTAGCACTGAGTATAGAAGTGCTGAATCACTATATTGTACATCTGAAGCTAATATAACTAATATAAACTAATTTAAGTATACTGGATTTAAAATTTTTAAAAAAATTTAATGGGCTAAATAATTAAGTAAATATTTCTCCAAGGAAAGTATACAAATGGCCAACAAGTACATGAAAAAGTGCTCAATGCTACTAATTATCAGGGAAATACCACACTGAGCTATCACTTCACACCTCCACTATTAGGAACCCCCACCTGACCAGACAATAAGTGTTGGTAAGTATGTAAAATAATTGGAATTCTTGCATATTGTTGATGGGAATGCAAAATGGTATATCCACTATGTAAAACGGTATTGAGTTTCCTCAATTAAACTAAATTTAAATTTAAAATAAAACTACCATATGATCCAGGGGTGCCTGGGTGACTCAGTCAATTGAGTGTCTGACTTCCCATGGTTTCGGCCATGATCTCATGGTTTGCGGGTTCAAGCCCCACTTTGGGCTCTGTGCTGACAGCTCAAAGCTTGGAGCCTTCTTTGGATTCTGTGTTTCCCTGTTTCTCTGCCCCTCCCGTGCTAGTGTTCTCTGTCTCTCAAAAATAAATAAACATTAATTTTTTTTTTTAAAAAGAAAAGAGGATTTCAAAGAGCTATTTACACAGCCATGTTCATCGCAGAATTATTTGCAATAACCAAGATGCAGAAGCAACCCAAATGTCCATCTATGGATGAATGAATTTAAAATGTGGCATATACATGTAATAGAGTTTTATCCAGACTTAAAAAGAAGGAAATCGTGTCATATGCTACAACATGGATAAATTTCAAGGACATTATGCTAGGTGAAATAAGCCAATCACAAAAAGACAAATACTTCATTATTGTAATTATTGAGGTATCTGAGATAATCAATCTCATAGAAACAAACAATGCTGGTTTTGAGGGGCTGGAAGAAGGAGCAAATGGGAGTAGATGTTAATAGGTACAGATTTTCAGTCACACAGGATGAAAAGTCCTAGAGACCTGCTGTATAACACTGTGCATATAGTTAACAACACTGTATTGTACACTTAAACATTTGTTAAGAGGGTAGATCTCCTGTTCATTGTTCTTACCACACAAAAGGAAAAAAATAAGAAAAAAGAAAACTCCGCGGAGGCCAAAGACTCAAAAATTGCCTAATCTACCTCAATAATAGCTTTGGAATTTGAAAACAGTAATCTACTTCCTAAATCAAACATTAAACAAAGTTTATTTGATAGGTAACAACAGGGACTATTAAAGTTGTTCTCACAACTCAGGACTTATCATCTTCGGAGTTTGAGCAGCCAAAAAGAGGATTTGGAAGAGAGTTATACATTAGAAGAAAACAATGACCCTAGTGGGAACACAGCCCGGAAACTTGGAATGGAGGAACCCTGTCCACCATGGTGAACAGCACGTCACCACACTCAACAGGTGCTCCAACATTTGTTAAATGTTTATGACTCAATTTTTCAGTGCAGCCTCCGTAGCAAATAATGTGAATGTTGCTCATCAGTGCATTTCTTAAAACGTTCAAATTCAGAAAAACATTCACGACTGAAATGACATGAAACCAAAAAAAAAAAAAAAAAAAAATCTCACACCTGAATTGCTCACATCAGACTGTTCAACGAGGGTGAAAAGAAAAATGCATGAAGAGAACCATTTCCTGAATCTGCCTAAAAGAATAGTTCTAACCTTTCACCTTCCTGAATATTTACCAGGGCACTCTTAGCTTGCCCTAAACTTTTCTTGTATACAAAGTGGCTGAGTAATTTTGGAGAAGGGGGATTGTTTCGCCTGAATCGTCAAGATAATTCGAACAACTCATTTTCTAAGAACCTGGGCGGGGTTGCCTTGCCAGTCAATGCCCTCCGTCCTCCCCAGGCCATATGACACCCAGCTTAACCAAGAGCTGACCGCGTCCCCTAGCAAGAAAACAGGCCGGTGTTCAGTGAAATGTGCAACCGCAAACCAAAGGCTCGCTTGCACACAGTTCCTGAAGTTTATTCCTGTTTTCCAAGGGCGTTTTCTTATTTTGATTTTCCAACGTCTCCTTCCCTCACAGGCATCTAAGAGCTGTCCTAATGCATCCAGCTCCTTCCCTGCAAAACTGCACTCCGCTTAGAGCCGAGCGGCCCAGACTAACGAAGTTGGTTAAAATGTTCAAAAGTATCAGAATATAGCCGAGTTAGGAAGAAATAAAGAACCCCCGAGGCACCGTACTGGTGTTGGAATGTGCCATTCGTTTCGCAGGGAGGAATGCCACCGGCGTGAACTGCGTCGCAGGTCCCAGGCACTTGCGGAAACCTGGCTTGGGCGCGACCCCGGCACAGGAAGCGCGGAGCCACGCGGTGCGCACGCAGAGGGCTGAGGCGGGAGCCGAGCGCCGAGCGGGAGGGGGCTCCGGCGCGCGTCCCCCGCCGCCCGCGTGGTGCGTTCCGGGGCGGCCCCGGCGGGAGGGTGAGGGCGGTGGCGGTGGCGGCGGCGCAGTCTGCACCATGGCGTACCCCGGGCACCCTGGCGCCGGCGGCGGGTACTACCCAGGCGGGGTAAGTGCAGCCCGCGCGGGCTGGTGGCCCGGGCGCAACCCTGGGACACCGCGGACGCCGAGAGGCCACGCTGGGCCACTCCGCCGGGGCGGCTCCGCGGGCGCCTCCCGCCCCCACCCCGGGCTTCTCCCGCCCCCACCCCGGGCTTCTCCCTGCCCGCTGCCTCGCCCCAGGCCGCTGCCTTCGGCCTCATCCTGGGGCTCCCTCCTTCTCCGCGTCCCTTCGCCCTGCGGGTGGCTGCGTGGGGCCGAGGCGCGGGTGGGCTTTGATCCAAGAAGCCCACCCTGTGACTTTGGGACACGCGGCGTGAAATTGTGTAAATTCGCTTCCTTCCCCTCCGGGTTTCCCCTGAGAGCAACAGCCATTTTAATCTCGAATGGCCCTGGGATCCACCTCCCATCTTTAAAAGAAAGTGGGATTAAAAGAGAAGTTGGGGAAAAGACCTCTAGAGTAAAAGCCTTCCGGGAGGAAGGCCGCCTCGCCGGGCGCCTGGGATGTGCGTCGTCGTGGGAACTGTTTCTGAAAAGGAATGTTCCTTCGCCGCGCCTCCTCGCCCAGGTGCTCGCCGCCAAATAGCCTAACCGAGACACCTAAGCACGGCCTAGGCTACACCTGTCTCAAAATGCTTCAAAACACCATAATCGTTGTAAAAGGAAAAGGAAGACAATTCCGAGTTCTGCCCTTAAGTTGCTTGCCTAGGCTGCATTTAATCAGTAACCTGCAGGTTAATTGGGATTTTGAAAGTTGCTTCGCTCATGCAGATGTCACTATTCGGGACATCTCATTTTGGTCCAAGCTGCCAGTTTTTACATTGTGATGGAGCGGGAATGAAAGAAAAGGGGTGGGATGATTGCAGTTAGAGCGTGCTGGTGGTGGGGAGGTGAACCATGGATGTGAAGGGCCGGCATTTGCCTAGCTTTGCACAAAGGCATTCAGTGGTGAAAGAATAACACTGGATTCAGTGGGATGATGCTTTTGTGTTTGTTGTTTTACAGTATGGAGGGGCTCCCGGAGGGCCTGCGTTTCCCGGACAAACTCAGGATCCGCTGTATGGTTACTTTGCTGCTGTAGCAGGACAGGTTAGCTTTTTCCGTTAATATTAAAGAATTGTCAGTCTTCATTTGTATTAGCTGTTGTTAGAGTGGCATGGAAAAAAGAACTCTCCTCTGGAAAAGAATCCCTTTGCTGGTGGAAAGAAAAGAAGAGAGAAAGAATGAAGTTTATAGTCAGTTACTTATTTCTGCATATTCAGAACAAATTAGGACAAAGTGTTACCTGTATTTATGTTAGTTCACTTCAAGACTAAATTTGTGATTGAATTAATGCCAGAATGAACAGAATAAAGGGCAATAAATATACTGTGAGGATCTGTAAAGTAGAAAGATGTTTTTAGAACGATGAATTGTCAGGGTCCATGGTGGTTTACAGAGAATAAATTCCAGATCTGGTGAACACAAACCCTTGTTAGTACGGTTTACAGACATGTGCGAGTAATCATGTAGTCAGATTCTAATGGTCGCTTTCTTTGGATTGAATTTGTTAATCAGTTACCCCCTGAGGAAATAGATACTTATGTTAAAAACTTACCAGCTTCAACATAAGAAAGTTACTTACTATTCCCTTACTATCAGGAAGTGAATCTTGTGCACAGTACTTTCTCTTTGATGCTGATGCTGTTACTAGGTCAGCTCTTCCATGTCCATATAAGGTGTTGTGGCTTGTTGACCCAGAGAGAGAATTAAGGTGGGCTCCTGGAGACCTTTGACTTCTCTATATTATGTGGTAGGACAGGCGGTGGTGTACATTGAGGAAGGACACTTCCCTAGTTCACCACGCCGCTGTGTATGGTAAATTCACTGCTGGTAGAACCCAGTCCTCTCCAGAAGGGATGTTTGCTCTTTTGTCTTGGCATTTACCTTTGTTTTGATCAAAAGCAAGAAACAGCACAGTCTTAATGTGAAGAAGCTGTAGAATATTATGGGATAAAAATTCAAGACCGCCTTGCAGAAAAGCATTCTAAGAACCATAGCTCAAGAAATTGAATGGAAAATTGAGTCCAAAACCGAAAGAGCATCCATTTAAGTATCTGCTTAATCGGTTAATGATCTGTATCTCTGAAACCACAAGACAGGGCAAAGCTCAAGACTTGTGTTCTTAGATTGCCTGTGCCTCCAGCCCTGTAAGTGACCCCACCTGCTTCGCTTGCAGCAGACTGGGCCTACACCTACATCAGCATAGCCATTGTCTTTCAAATTATTGATCCTGCTCTGCACTTAGAAGTTACAATCCTCATGGACGTGAGGGATTTAGGTATTTTATTTTTAAATCCCTAAAAACAACATATATCTAGTTGTGAACTTGGTTAGCCAATAAAAAGGCACTGGGAACCTGTATCTTCCAGATATAATTGTAGTTCTGAAAAAAACCATTCACCTCATCATAAACCAAGGGATCACAAAGGCCTCTGTTTTATCCAGACTTTATTCATGGATGTTAGCTTTGTATGCTGCTATGCCTTTACCACCCCCGCCCCCCACAAAAAAATAGCTAGAAAGAGGAATAAGACTTTAAAGCAACTATATAAATAATTTTAAATGCTTAAATGGCAGTTTCCTAGCTCAGACTAAAAGAAGAGTAGTTCAAGACAGAAACTAATTTCATTCACACATTAAAAAAAAACTTGTGTATCAGAAGAAGAAACTGAATTTACCTCAGTGTTTCATTAAAAAGACCAACCTTCCACTTGAAAATTTAATCCCAAATCTAATTGAGGAACTTAGAGGAATGATAAGAAGATAATGTTAATACTAAAGTAGAGGTGTAAGCAGCTTTCCAACCTTGTGAATTCGTATGTAATAATTATTTAAAATAGAGTCTGAAATTGAATGCCCACTTAAGTATCACGAAATGTATTTTGTTTGTTTATGGCCCTAAGTATGCATTTGTGGAAGAGGACTTAACTATTTGTTTTTCTTTCATTATTATTTTTGAAAGTAGAATTGGGAAAGGAATGCCTATGTTTGGAAGGCATTCTTTTTTCCAAAAAATAAAAAAGGTCTTACGCATGAAAATGCTCATTTTCTTTGTCATTGCTAAAATAATATACTGAAAGTGAACAAAGAACTAGAATGTACAAATCATTATTGTAATTTGTCTTCCTATTTTTTTTTTTTTTCTTCAAAAGGATGGGCAGATAGATGCTGATGAATTGCAGAGATGTCTGACACAGTCAGGCATTGCTGGAGGATACAAACGTAAGTTGACAATCCCACAGTACTCTTCTGTTTCGTATTTTAACTTCCTTATGATTATAGCCTCCAAGGAAATTGAGCTTTTCTGATCCAGCATAATTTAGAATTTCAAAAGCTAATTTTGGTTGTTTATTATCACAAAATGTGAATTTGAAAACAGCTGTTAATAAATCATTCTACACTACCTGCCCGTTTAGCGGGTCCATTGGATTTGGAACCTTTGGAAGCAATGAGATGGGCAGCGTGGTCTCCTTCACAGAGGACGAGGTGAGGTGCTCAAATGAAATCTGCTAGGTCAGGTGTCATTAATGACAGGAGCTAACATTTACAACTGACCATTTGCCAAGAGTTGACTGCCCTGAGGCTGATGGCACTTAGGACTTTGAGTGCCTGGTCCTGTGCAGCTGCTCCCCAAATGGCCTGTCCTGCACTCCCTAGTTCTGAGTGGTCAGTCCTGTCCCACGTTCCCCGCAGTGGCTGGTCCCCACCCCTGGTGCTCAGGAAACCGGTTCTGCATTCATGGGCTCTGAGCATGCTGCTGGCAACATGAGTGCTTGCCATGACATCCCCCAGGTCTTTCTTCATTTCTCTTTCTGCTTCAGAGAGTGTGGGCAGGCTATGTTGGAAGTGCCCTTCCTAATTTCTTAACTCTTTGCACTAGTCTTCCTTCTGGCCTCGTCCTCAGTTCTGCCACCTTATAATTCAGTGCTTACACCACCTTCCTGCCTTTTGAAAGAGCTCTTTGCCACGAGCTACAGATGGGGAATGATCACGGAAGTACTGCATCTTATCAGTGCCTCTCAACCTCCCATGTACATCCCACTTGCTTCTTTTCCAATCAGATCCTGACCCTGACAGATCCATAAGGTAGAAAGTAGTGTCTTGACTTGCCAACTTCTTTGCCTGTTGTTAATGGGTACAAAACATCAAATCAGAACCTGAGCTGTTGGTAAATTGTGAATTAAAATGCTCAAACTACAGGGGTGCCTGAGTGGCTCAGTTGGTTAAACGTCTGACTCTTGGTTTTGGCTCAGGTCATGATCTGTTGGTTTGTGAGTTCGAGCCCTGCATCAGGTTCTGCGCTGACAGTGCAGAGCCTGCTTGGAATTCTCTCTCTTTGCCCCTACTGCGTGATCTGTCTCTCTCAAAATAAATAAATAAACTTTAAAAATAAAATGCTCGAACTAGAAGTCACACATGAAGATTTATGGTCGCATTTTCTTTGACTGTTTGACATGGCATATTTACTAGATGGCTCTCTTAAACTATTTGCATTTCTATTTTTATCCTTTGTATTATATGACTTAAGTATCCTATTAATATTTCCTAGTTGGAGGAATTAATATGAAAGAGGAACCGTTTGCATTTCTCATTTAATCTGGTCCTAAACAAAAGAAGCACTTTCTAGATTTGGGAATTTTTTTTTTTTTTTAAGTGTTGTAGGGAATACATTTAAAGTGTTAAATGTTAACCTCAAGCAGTTGGAGCTAGTGAACATAGCAGGTTTAATAGGGTTTATGAAAGTGAGCTGTGTAGCAACATAAACTATTACTCTGTACCCTTTCAGTAGAAGAGGTGTGGCAGGTTTTAAAATCTGACTAACAAATGGGCTGTATATCCTGGGAGAACAGTCCTTTTAAAAATTTCATATGAGGAGGCGCCTGGGTGGCTCTTGTCAGTTAAGCGTCCGACTCTTGGTTTCAGCTCAGGTCATGATCTCATGGTTCGTGGGTTTGAGCTGTGCATAGTTTCTGTGCTGATAGTGCAGAGCCTGCTTGGAATTCTCTCTCCCTCTCTCTCTGCCCCTCCCCTGTTCATGTTCTCACTCTCTCTCAAAATAAATAAACTTAAAAAAATTTTTTTTTAAATTTCGTGTGAGAAAATCATGTTTAGTGATGGCCGTAGAGCAGTGAGTTATAGGGAAGACATTTCCTGAGTCATCAGAGCCATGTGATTGAATTAATTTGCTTACCATCCTCTGGTTGTGGAGGCTGTAATAAATCACAAAACCATCCTGCTTGTGAAGTGTCACAGTGAGTTTCATGATACAGAAATTGTACAGCCATTGGTGTTTTTTAAACCCAGCTTCCAAACCAAAAAGTACAGGTGGAGGTGGAATGAGGAACAGAGAGTATTCCAGCCTAGTTCCTATAGTCATCTTCTCCAGCTTAAAAGGAACCGGTCATACTCAGAAGTGGAGTTGATAAGAAACGTTGCTCTAGTCTGTAAGATAGTAATTCAGCTTCTTTTTTTTCCCCTTGAGTGTAGCCGTTACTCTATGGTAAGGCTGAGAGAAACAACTGAAGGTAATGTTTTCCTGCTAGGTCCATTACATTTTGGATTTCTACTAGAAGAAAAGATGTATGAGGCATTTTAGTAGAATGAACAGGAGAAGGGAGAGAGTAAAAATAAAATTATCAAAGACTCTTGAAGCTATTTAAAATGGAATAGCACTAGTATTTCTTGGGACACCTAGGTGGCACAGTAGGTTAAGCGTCCAACTCTTGGTTTCGGCTCAGGTCATGATCTCACAGTTCGTGAGTTTGAGCCCCATGTAGGGCTCTGCACTTAACAGCACAGAGCCTGCTTTGGATTCCCTTGTCTCCCTCTTTCTTTGCCTCTCCCCTGCTCACACGTGCTGGGTGTGCACGTGTGCTCTCAAAGTAAATTTTAATAAATAAAAGCAAACTATTTCTGGAGAAAAATAAAATTAAAATTGAGCAAGAGATTTCCCTACCCAAACTTCTGTGACATCAGTGTTCTAGTTCATTAGAACTGTCTGGAATAGTGAATTTTCTCTCATTCACTTTTGTTCCCTGCCCATCACATTTCCTCTTTTAAACCCTTCTCACAAAAGATGACCAGATTTTTGGGCTTCCTGACACATCCTCTAACCTGTTAGTTTCTTCTAAAATTCTTTGGTAGCTCCTTGGTACCTGTAAAACAAAACCTAAACCCTTAGTAGGAATTCAAGATCTTCTAATGTAGCCTCATCAAGCCTCCCACTTACTTTGCTTGGCCTGAACTTTCCTGATACACTTTGCTTATGCTGGTCCATAGCACTACTTAACTGTCCCCAAATGTCCCTCATCTTTCCTGTCATTCAAGGCTTGACTTAAATGCTGCTGCTTCTGTGAAGTGCTTCTTAGTAGGAAGGAGCCTCCTGCTCCTCAGTACTTCCTGGTACTGCTTACTGTCTCCATTATGGTTCACCACTCTCTACCTTGATTAGAGTGGCATGCATGCATGACTTCTCTTTTCCTTAGACTGTCAGCTAGGGCAGGATCCAGTTTTTAATTTGTATCTCCAATGTTCTTGGTATCCTGGGCCCTGTACATAATGAGTACTTAACAGGCATTTGTTGAATTAATGAGTATGGAAGATTTCCTAAAATGGAGAAAGCATAGCTCTGTACCCTTATTGGTATTTTGACTTATGATTTGTCTTAAGGTATTATATAGTCCTTTTAAGTATCCGTAAAAATGAGATTTTATTTTTAAAAACCTATCCTGCGTATACTGGTTGAGGGGAGTGTATAGCTGTCTACACAGGGATGAGGGGTCCTATCTATTCAGCTGTCTAACCAACACATTTTAATGGATACCATCACGTGCAAGGTGCCAGGCTGTGCACCCACAAGTGGTGCCTGTGGGACACAGTGAAAAGTGCTGGGATAAGTGAAGTAGAGAGGCTGTGGGCCCACATAGGAGAGGCACATAACCCAGAAAGTGGTCAGGAAAGTTTTCCTTGCAGAACTGATGCCAAACTGAGGAGAAATGAAAGTCAAGCGAAACCAGGCAGATCAAGAAGTGAGAGGGATAAAGGGCAGTTGTGCCCCAGGCAGATAGAACAGCATGTACTAAAGACCCACAGGTAAGGGGAAACATGTGCATGTGCAGTCAAAGAACTGGGAGAAATTGGCCGTGAAGATGGAATGTGAACGTTGAATAAAGAGCAGGAAATTAGCTGGACTGGGAACATATGCATATGACTTCATATGCCACTTAGGTGCTTGGACTTCATCCTGACAGCAGTGCAACATGTCTACTGGGTTTTGTATAGAAGAGCACGTACTGTTCTGGATGTAGCATAAAAACCAAATTGCGGGGCATGGGTATGGGGGGTGTGGAGCACGGGGAGTCAGGGACACCTGTTAGGTGGCCATTGGAGTCATCAGGTGAGTAAAATACTTCCTAAACCAGGGAAGTGATTGTGGAACTGGAAATGGATAGGTCCTAAAGCAATTTAGAAGGCGATTGAGGGGCGCCTGGGTGGTTCAGTCAGTTGAGCATCCGACTTCAGCTCAGGTCATGATCTCGCAGTTTGTGAGTTTGATCCCCACATCATGCTCTGTGCTGACAGCTCAGAACCTGCTTCAGATTCTGTGCCTCCCTCTCTCTCTCTACCTCTTCCCACCTTGTGCTCTGTCTCTCTCTCTCAAAAATAAACATTAAAAAAAGAAGAAGAAGAAGGTGATTGAATATCAGGGGACAGGGAACTGGGGACACTCCCTGGTTTCTGGCTTGGGTGACTGAGTGGATGGAGATGTTACTTGTAGCTCTTGGGACACAGGGAAGCTGTCTGCCTTACAGCCCCTCAAAATCCTTGACTTAAAGTCAGACACAAGTGGATCTGCCTCTTGGTTGACAGGCCCTCTAGAGCATTGGTTCCTAAACTTGAGCTGTGTCAGCATCACTGGATTGCTGAGCCCTGTCCTAGAATTTTTCATTTAGAAGGTCTGAGGTAAGACCGGAGAATTTGCATCTGGAACAAGCTTCCAGAAGATTCAGGTGGTCCAGGTCCACCAGCTGTTTTTATGTGAAACTAAATCACCTGGGGATCTTATTTAAATGCAGATTCTGATATTTTTGGTGTAGGTTAAAGGCCAAGATTCTGTAATTCTAAAAGGTCCCAGATGATGTTAACATGGCTGGTCCAGGAATCACACTTTGAGAAGAACAGTGGTCTCAACCTTGGCTGCTCACTGGAATCATTGAGAAGCTTTAAAAAAAAAACAGTCATGCCTTGGTTCCATGCTCAGGGATTCTCATTTAATTGCTCTGTGGTGATGGTGACAATACTGTATTGTATACTAGAAAATAGCTAAGAGAGTTGATCTTAAAAGTTCTCATCACACAGACGAAAAAGTTAACTATGTGAAGTGATGGATGTGTTAAATAACCTAATTATGGTTATCATTCTGCAGTATGTGCATATATGAGATCATTACATTATACACCTTAAACTTACAGAATGTTATTTGTTAATTATATCTCCGTAATGCTGAGGGAAAAAAAAACTGTTCTGTGGTGCAGCCCCAGTACTAGGATCTTTTAAAGCTTCTGGGTGATTCTGATAAGCACCCGGGATTGAAAACCATTGGTCTAGATCAGAGAGACTTCGTGCCTCCACACAACTTAAAAGTCAAAATGAAGAATCAACCAACTCTTTCTCAAAAGTGTGTAGAAGCGTTGCTTCCTGTCACCTCAGAGACCTGTATCTGTGGATTAGATGGAGTTTGAAGGGCCAAAACAGAGATAGTCCTCCACCTTTTATTTCATGTTCCAGAGTATGCCAAACACAGGAATCTGTTAAAAGTGGAAAATTTATAGTTTATACTGTTTGGAAACACTACAGTACTGAGAGTTAGCTCAGATGTATTTGAAATTCAGTTTGTTGGAGATAAAAATGAAGCTAGTAAGAGCTGTAAAAATGTTAGTTCTGTGTGCCTCTCAACAAACTTGCAGAATTTATGCCAGCTTTGCCCACCTGACCTTTGTCCCTTCTGCCTTCTAGCCTTCTAGCTTCTTTGTAACTATATATTTCCCCAGTCATTGATTCTCATGAACAGAATGGAAGATGCAAGGAATTTTTTCTTTATATTTGCTAATGTTTAGGTAGGTCATCAGTAGGCCCATTAACTAGTAAATATATTCTAGTGTGTTTTTCTTAGTGTCGTATAGAAATGTCCTCAGAATATATTCAAGCTGTACAAAAACTCAAAAGGCTTCCAAATCGTGGTCATCACTGAATTGGTTATTATATCGTATTCCAGAGTGCTCTTACTTAACACTGTTCTAGCAAGCATATTTATCTGGTTTCGTATATAAACTTACTGTATATAAAAAGGTGTCATAAGCTATATGAGGTAGGAGGTAATTCAGTGTGTGACATTAAAGGGGAAAGAAAGGTAAACAAATGAACTAGTGACACAGAACAAACAAAACCAGCAATTGATAGTCAGGAGTAGAAATGTAGTAACCCTACCTTCCCACTCACCATGGTGAATATAATACATTATGGTTCATTATGGTGAATTAAACTCACTATATTACAGTTTCAAAGGCAAAAAAGTATATAAAACTCTTTTAAAAAGACTATATTAGCAGCACCTGAGTGGCTCAATTGGCTAAGTGTCCGACTTCAGCTCAAGTCATGATCTCACAGTTCGTGGGGTCGAGCCCTGTGTTAGGCTCTGTGCTGATAGCTCAGAGCCTGGAGTGTGTTTCAGATTCTGTGTCTTCCTCTCTCTGCCCTTCCCCCGCTTGTGCTCTGGCTCTCTCTGTCTCTCAAAAATAAATAAATGGTAAAAAAAATTTTTTAAGACTGTATTATAGAAAATGTATGCCTATCTAAGAACAGAGATAATTATTACGAACTTCCATGCACCTGTCACCCAGCTTCAACAATTATCAGTGTGTTGTTATTCTTAGTTCATGTGTAATCCTGTCTGTTTTCTTTTGAAGCTCATTCCAGATATCTTAACATTCATTTCATCTACAAATAACTTCAGTATATACGTTTCTAAAAGATAAGGACATTTCCCTCACCAACTTCAAAGCCATTATCATACCTAAAAATATTAATAGTACAATGCAATACTTTTTTTAAAAGATTTCTATTAAAGTTATTAAAATCAAATTTGGGTTCTGCAAGGAATCCCCTCTATCTGGAAAAAATCTGCTTCAAAACTCCCATGTTGTTTAGCATATAAAAATAAGATTGTGTAAATAAATAGTCATTTTCCTAATTAAAATTTGAATGTATGCAATATAATGTGAATTTTTGAAACTATTATGTGCTTTTTTTGATTTAACAGCTTTTAACCTGGAGACTTGTCGGCTTATGGTGTCAATGCTGGATGTATCCTTTACTTTGATTGATGTCTAGAGTGTTTTTTTCTGATCACCCTCCCCCCCCAAAAAAAATTCTTCCTAAAAGAATTTATCTAGGAATTAATACCCAGTAAACACAAGATGACAGATGACCACAAAAAAAGTTTTCTGAAATCATTAGCTTTTAAGATGTAGTTTGGTGTGAAAAAGGAAAGGAGCTCAGTAAATAGAATGTTGGTTCCTCAAGAATTCAAGGAAGCATCAGAGAACACCTATAGAAATCAGAGTGGCCTGGCAAGGTTTTTTGCTTTAACAGTGAGCTATGCATGATTCATACCTGACCTTCAGGCGGTGGAATTTCTCACATCACAGTTACTGCACTCAGGTTAGCTAGTGGTGACCCTGCAGTGCCTTTCATCCCACCTCATTTTCCAAAAGTGAAAACCCTGGGTCTGGAAGGGCCCAGCAAAGGAATGTTAAAGCCAAGACCCCAGGACCCTAGCAGCATCGCCTGGGGCGCCCAGAAAGTGCAGCACAGTTCCAGGAACTCTGTTTTTTACCTGTGGCTCAAAGTGGCCACATTATTTCATTGTAATCACCTCACATAGATTATCTTTTTCCCACAGTGGAAATACGTACTCAGCTTTTCTCCCTAGGCCCTTTTTATTATCTCATTGGAGTATGTTTTTATTATATCACACTAAGAAGAACATACAACATTTTTAACCTTTTTAGCAGAAAGATCATTATATTCCCTTATCCTTGATCTTGAATCGTTACAAAATGTTACAAAATAAAGATACTCTAATCCTTGATTATAATTCAGAGAGATATGTCAGGCACAATGGGTTTCAATGAATTTAAAGAACTCTGGGCCGTGCTGAACGGCTGGAGACAACACTTCACCAGTTTTGACAGTGACAGGAGTGGAACAGTGGACCCTCAAGAACTGCAGAAGGCCCTAACCACAATGGGTGGGTATGGCTAACTTGAGCCACCTGGTCGGCATAATTCTGTGTTAATTTCTAAAACTAAGTGCTATGGGAAGGCAGTTTCTGATTTCTAGAAGAAGTGTATATTCATAATTACATGATACACACATAGTTGCTAGTGTGTATTCGTAATTAAAATGAGTGTGCCCCCTGTCTGAAAAAAATTGTGCTTGATTATTTTCAACGGTCTTCTTGTAATCCTTTCACGTTTTTTTCACTGGGTGATTTTCCTTCCTTCAGGATTTCGGTTGAGTCCCCAAGCTGTGAATTCAATTGCAAAACGATACAGCACCAATGGCAAGATCACCTTTGATGACTACATCGCCTGCTGTGTGAAACTGCGAGCTCTGACAGGTGTGTTCTTTGAGATGGTGTCTCTCCAAGGGCCAAGAAGACACAACTTGCATGACATTTCATTTTCAGTGTTCTGAACTTCTTTTGTCCCTGATCACTCTTTCCACCCCCCCTCATTTCAATGGCTTTTTTAACACTGCTATTGAACCTATCTAGCAGAGTAATTGTGTTTTTTGTTTTCAGAAATTCTTTCAGATTAGTGGTAATCTGCCATTAAAATAATCTTAACTTTCACAAAATATTCCAAAATATGATAAGCTAATTTGTGCACTTTTGATCAGAGTATGAGTAGTATTCTGTGATTTCTCCCTATAATGTAGATATGTGAAGAGAGTAAAATTACTCATTTGTAGCTCTCTTTCCTAAGTCCTCTTGTTGGAAAGTAATTTTAAATGGTAGTCATTTAAATGGTAGTGATATTAAATGGTAGAACGTACTTCTTAGATGAGGCTATATTAGTAATCTCTACTTTTCTATCCCCTCTTTCTTTTGTATATTTTTGTTGTTCCAGTCTTCTCTTTAGTCTTTTTTACTCTTTTTAAAATGTGGTTTTGTAAATTTTTTTTTTTTTTTTGCATCCTAACAAAAATTTGCGGTCAGTTTTTTTAATTTAAATTCAAGTTAGTTAACTTACAGTGTAGTAGTAGTTTCAGGAGAATTTAGTGACTCATCACTTACATATGACACCCAGTGTTCATCCCAACAAGTGCCCTCCTTAATGCCCATCACTCATTTAGCCCATTCCCCCTACCCATCTCTCCTCCAGCAACCCTCAGTTTCCGTATTTAAGAGTCTCATGGTTTGCCTCCCTCTCTGTTTTTTTCTTATTTTTCCTTCCTTTCCCCTATGTTCATCTGTTGTGTTTTTTAAATTCCACATATGTGTAAAATCATATTACATTTGTCTTTCTCTGACTTATTTCACTTAGCATAATATACTCTAGTTCCATCCACGTTGCAGGTAGCAAGATTTCATTCTTTTTTTTTTTTTTTTTTTTTTTTTTTTTTATTTTTGGGACAGAGAGAGCATGAACTTGGGAGGGGCAGAGAGAGAGGGAGACACAGAATCGGAAACAGGCTCCAGGCTCCGAGCCATCAGCCCAGAGCCTGACGCGGGGCTCGAACTCACGGACCGCGAGATCGTGACCTGGCTGAAGTCGGACGCTCAACCGACTGCGCCACCCAGGCGCCCCTCATTCTTTTTGATTATTAAAGTAAATTCTTTTCAATAGCACAGAGCTCAGATAGGTGAAATATTTTATTACAGCCCGTTTGTCATATTAGGGACTCCCATCTATCCATTTCCTAATTAAACATTATCTATGTTATTAACAAGTTTGAAATTCTGTGTTTTCATCACAATTAAGTAATGGCCTTGGAGGTCATATGGCTTTTACTGACTTTGGGATAAGATGCTTTCATCCAGCTGCACATTGAAAAAGACAGTTGACTAACTTCTACATTGTTGTATTACTTTGTTGTTTATTAAATTTATTCATGTTCATTGTAGTTGGCTTCTTTGCTGTGGTCTTTTGTTTATGTTAGCTGGTTTTACAACTCACATGTTTCTACAGTTTGAACCCAATGCCAAAATAAGTAACTATTGTGATTTCAGATGTTACAAAAATAACCATAAATTTTACTGTGGTGTTTTACAGACAGCTTTCGAAGACGGGATACTGCTCAGCAAGGTGTTGTGAATTTCCCATATGATGATGTAAGTCTCCATAAATTCACAATTGGGCATCCCTTTTGAAGTTAGCCATTAAGAGCATCTTAAGGATGCAGAGTAATGAAGGATTAAATGATCAGGAGTTACCGTTCAAAATTTATCAGTTTCATTTATTATTAGTCTTACTCATAGACCACTGTTTGATTCGCATTAAAAGACTTGGTTCAAAGCCCAAATGGTCTCACTTGCTGGTAGGGTCACTTAGGCAGGTTTCTTCATTGCTCCAAGACTATTTGAGGAGAGGAAGTAGTAATGCCTTCTTCCCTGGGCTGTTGTGAGATTTCAATCAGAAATGTCCCTGAAAACACCATGCAGATATTGCTGTTTTTGGCTTCATTGAATAAATATCTCAGTCACTGAGAAGTAAATTTAACAACACCCATGTTCTTCATTGAGGCTATAAAGCACAAACTTAAGTTGCAATTTAAAACAATGTATTTACTAAACAGCCACACTAAATGTGATAGGACAAGGCAAGGCCACGTAACCAATGTGAACATAGCCAGTTGTCATCTCTGATGGCATTAGCTGAATACACATAACTAGGGAGATGCTTAGTTGTTCTTCTATTTTTTGGTCAGCTATGGACTTTAAAAAATTGCTTTCAGAATAGCAGTCACTGTGATAACTGAATGTTCTAAAAAAGGTTTCTCTGCTACAAAATGCAAGGATGCACATATTTTCAGTTTGGCAGCTGCCACAGTTCAGATCATTTAAAAAGGCTTATGTGTAAGTATGTTTATTTCTTCTGCTTAAAGGTGTGTTTTCATTAGTGTGTATTAGTGTCTCGGGTGACAGTCCTGTCATTCTTTCCAAAGATGGAAAAGCAGCCTATGGAGTGGAAAGTGCATGGACTTTGGCCTCCGATGGGCCCTTAGGAGATTTTAAATGTTCCCTTTTATCTGAAAGTGATCATTAGCTTGGCCTTGTAGGAATGCTGTAGGGATTAGCATACACAGTGCCTCACTGGTGTCGGAAGAATGAGAAAGAAAATTGATAGAAAAGCAGAGTGTTGGTGTTTATGTGAAGCAAATGTTTCACAGCAAATGCTGATGCCTCTCAACTTGGGTTTCTGAATTGCAGAGGAAAGGTCATATATTCCGTTTCTGTGTATACACATACTTGCATGCTAGGATTTATTTGCAATTAAGCAGATTTTAAGGGCATAACCTATTTAAAAGGTGCTGGTGCCAGAGCAGTGGGGTACTACTGTGTAGTTTGGAGGTCCCCAGGTGGTTTAACAGTATCAACTGTTATTTCTGAGTGGGTACCTTTTACCATGACCATTACCATTTCTAGAGTCTGAGATATTTGGAATTTAAATATTCGTTATCCATTGAAGTAAAGTCTGCTTTCTGTAAGAAGAGAAACCCACTCGATTTTCTATTAGACTGCTTCCCCTACAAACATGAACCTTTCTGTCTATCATGTACTTTTATTTTAGAAATGGATGTTTCTTGATCCATAATTCAATTTAGGAAAACAAAATGTAAACTGCCGAAAAATAAACTAGGGTGTACTCAGTGCCACAATGTGTGCAGGGTAACGTGGACTTGGTCTCTCTTTCAGTTTATTCAGTGCGTCATGAGTGTTTAAATCAAGAGGAAGCTGCATGAACATAACCGACATTCCGACTGGAGTCCTCTTTTGCCTTTGCCTTCAGTAACGTGTGTAACTTGCATCACTGCTTTTCCTTAAGGGCCGTCATAAACGTTTATTACTTTATGTACAACTGAAGTTTTTAGTATTGATAATAAATTCTTTGGAATTTTACTAATACAAGATCGGGTCTCTTATACCATTTACAACTTCGTTGAGCCATTGTCAGTGATGCCTTATTTTGTTGCTGAGCCTCTTTTATGTAAATTTCAGCATGCAAAATGTTTAAGGCACATTATGTATTTTTCATTGTAAGATACTTTAAAATCTTCCCATCAGACTATATTGTTCTTATCTTTCCTAGAAGAGATTTTACATGGTATTGAAGGCCTTATGTGTGGAGTATTCTTATCATGTAAATGATTTATACCCTCTTGGATGCAGGGAAAAAAACAACGAAAAACCATGATAATCCATGTCAGGCTTCACCTTAGTGGAAACTTAAGAACAGGCTTTAAGGCTTACACATTTTTGATGGCCACACAATTGGACAGGGAGCATGAGTGATTATTTTCTGCCTCTTTAACACCTGTTGAACCATTTGAGTGGCAAATACTATCTGTCACCAAGTTTGTTTGTCATCATCCACCTAGACCTTTATTAACTGCACTTAAAAATCTTGTAAATTATGGACTTAACTATGTAAAAAAAGAAAACTGATGGAAAGAAACCTAAGGGAATATATGAAAATATTAACTATGGTCATTTTTGGCTTATGAGATTCTAGGTGATTTGAATTTCCTTGATAGATTTTAGTATTTTCCAAGTTTTCTATAATGTGTGTGCTTTCCTTCTAAAATCAGAAGATAATTTTTAAAATATTGATAGATCCATTTTGATAGGCCATGCATTCACACTCACATTATAAAATATACACAGAAAAAGGACTGGAAGAGAGGACCAAGATATTGATGTTGCTACCACTGGCAGTCAGGGTCATGAGTTCATTTTCTTCCTTCTTACTGTTGTTCCAAATAATCTCTGATAAGCAAGTATTGCATTTATAATGGAAGACTTTTTTTTAATTTTTAAACCACGTGCTTTTAAGTAGGATCTGGAGTCCAATACCGGCTGTGTCTCTTCCTGAATATGTAAATTAATCATCTCAGATAATCTCAGAGCCTCAGTTTCCCCATCTTTGCAAAGGAGATTAATACTCCATGGGATAGGTCTGAACATGAAAAAGTGTGTTGGTTTAATAAGCACCAATAAAGTTTCCGTTTCTTGGATTTAAAGCTGGTCTGGTTTGCTCTTTTTTGCGAGAGAGCACAAGAGGTGAAACATGATGCGGTTGGCCTATTTTCTCCCTGCCAGCAGAATATCTGTCTTATTTTAGGGCTCCAGTGTGATAGCTACCATTCAGATGATCAATTATTTGTCACCAATGAGAAAACATTTCTAAGCATCTTCAGCCTCATTTCACTTGGTTATTTTTTCAAATATTGCTAAAGTATATTAAATTTATAAATATTTAGCCTTAAGTGTGTCAAGTATTCACACCTGGACTACATATGTGAGGCAGCCTGCTTTATATTACACAGTGTCTCTAGGTTTCACTCCAGATACACTGTGAGACCATAAACCTTGGCTTGAGCCTGAGCTTTCTAGCAAAGGGCTAAGGAAGGGTCAGAGGACCAGGAGGCAGAGAACTCATTGTTAAAGCCCCAGTGCCTGCTGTTTGATTCAGACTCACTAGGATCCCACGAGGAAGGGATAGTTAAAGGAAATGGTCATTTCCTGGGTGACCCTAATGTGATAAGGAAGAAGGCCTACACTAGCCCAAAGTTACAGACCATGTTTGAACTATCCTCCTGCTCTGGTAAGTCCCACAGGGTGCTGCATCAATCATGGTTCTGAATTTGCTTTTTGGATAAATGCTCAAGTATTGCAAAACCGTGTCTCTTGAAACATTCAATTACTTCAGTTTTAATTATTGATACCTTGTAGCAATCTCCTTATCTCTTCCACTTTTGCTTTCATAGTGTCTTTCCAAAAGTGTGGAGCCTCGTCTTCAGTATGTCCCCACAGTTAGAACGTTTCCTTCCCCTTGACAAATTTGACATATCCATCCGTGTTCTTCAATTACAGCCAAAGTCTTCATTACAAGTGAATCTCGGGTTGCCTTATTCCTATTTTATGTTGGGTTCTGTGTTTCATTCACTATATACTTCCAGTGTAGTCTCACCAATTCTTAAAACTGTTTCTTGATCTGTTCTTCTTAAAAGCATCTAGCTGGAGTATGGTCAAGCTGTGAGCCCGAGCTTGACCACTTCAATTATTTAGAGATGAAGTTCCTCAAAAAATGCCAACTCATCTTTGGAGATCATGTGAGTTAGTCTTGTGTTTCAGGAGATTCATGATTTATAAAGTACCTATATGTAACCAGTTTTGACGCACTCCATTGGAATGTGGCTGCAGAAGCCGGATTTATACCACAGCAGCCCTATATAATTAACCACAGTCCTCTCTCCCTTTGAGCCAAAGTGGAGGTGAAACTGCATTTCAGCATGATGCTCCAGGTGGTACTGTCTGTCCATGAGAGGCACGTGAGCTAAAACTTGTGCTATCCCAACTAGACTTTGCTTTTGCTCACCTGAGTGTGTTACTGTTTCAGTGTTCATCTGAATTCTTCTATGCCTAAAATACTACAAATACAAGAAATGGAGCTATATGTAATCCTAAATTTTTTTAATCTAATAAACATACAAACTCTAGTCAATGACTTCTGTTATCCTCACGTTAAAACTACTTTGGGGGTGCCTGGGTGGTTCAGTTGGTTAAGCGTCTGACTTATGCTGAGGTCATGATCTCACTCTCCAGGAGTTCGAGCCCTGCATCGCACTCTGTGCTGACAGCTCAGAGCCTGCAGCCTGCTTCAAATTCTGTGTCTCCCTCTCTCTCTGTCCCTCCTCCACTCCTGCTGTCTCTCAAAAATAAACATTAAAAATAATAATTAAAAAAAAACAGTAGTCTGACTACTTACAACTACTTTTTTCCTCAGCAGACTGTGAGCTGAAGGCAAGGAAACAGCAGGTGTCAAGGTTAAGACCAGAGGATGAAATGGCTCTGTGAGAGACAAACAGCTAGGTGGACCAGTGTTTTAGGCAGTGAATCTCCTGAACCTAAGCCAAGTGCATCCAAAGCCCAATGCTTTAGAGTCTAACACAGGTGAGCTTATTCTATTAAATAAGCACCACTGCCCGGGCTCTGGGTCAGGATTCAGGAAACAGATCCATGTTAGGGTCAGAGAGGAAGTGCTTATGAGGCAAGGCAAGTGGATAACGGGAGACTCCACCTGTCACTCAGCTGAGGAAACTGTCCAACAAAGTGAGCAACCAGGCTTTGCTACAGGATCTCTGTACTTCTCATGCTTCTGAAAGAAACCACGATCGGGAGAAAAAACAGGATTAAAGGGAGTCAGGCATCAAAATAACATAAAATCTTTTATTGAAAGTCACTTTATTGATGTTACAATGAGCGTAACATAGAAAACTGTGGTATCTTTTTAGCTTCAGAAGTGAATACAAATAAAATTGTGCCAGAAATTTGAACCTCAAGTTACAGTGACCTTTAAAAACAGTTAAGGTTTTTGTATACCTACAATATAAGAACAACTTGATAATTTGAACAGCCATAAAACACATCACGCTTGCTCAGGAAAGCAGTTGCCATAAACATTTCAGTTGGTGATTGCCAAAACCCAATTTTTAAAATAGCTTAAGACCTGAAGTGCAGAGGAGCAGAGAGAATATATTAAAATGAAGCCAATCTTAGGTATATACACAGGATTACCTGGTTACCAAAAGTGAAATCATGCCGATAATAACACTTCCCCACGAAGTGGCTTCCACTATCTGTAGATGGACATCACCCCTTAAGATGATGGTTGTGGAAAACACTAGCGCAGACCTACCTTGGCTAACATATAAGCTGCTATGTTTAGTTAGAATGCCCAGTTCCTAAAAGAAGTTGTCTTTTTGGGATGCTAGATTGGAGGGTAAGTCTCTTCCAGCAAGTTTAAAAAGGACATACGTGCTTAGTTATCCTGAATAAACCTTTTGTTAAGCACTTTAGAAGTTAGTGTTAAAAAAAAAAAAAAAGTTTCCCATATAAAACAAAGGTGTTGGGTCATTTTTACCCATTAAAAAGACTGGCTGTAGAATCACAGATTTTGTGCTAGATTAGAAAAGAAAGTGGGGTTTCTAATCAGGCAGTGATATACATGTATAATTTAGCAAGAACTCTTGTATCATAACTGAATAAATTATTAATTCATATCAGCACTTTCCATAATGTGTTATCTGGTATAACTTAGCACCGCTATGTTTAAAGATTTGGGGGCTATTTGCATTATTTTAGAGTTTGACCATTACAACACAAAAAACCCACATCTGACACTTTTTTAACTTGAGAGGAAAATGTCCTTTTCTTCATAAACTCTTTGAAAACTTTACTGATGATTTTGTAAGTGCATTATCTTAAGATTGCTAGTCTCATTGTATGCCTTTTTGTAAAAAAAAAAAAAGAAAGAAAGAAAAAAAACCCCACCCTACATTTTCCCTGGTTTTGATTTTAGGGATACTTAAAAACATGAAATAATGGTGCCCTGGAGCAAAACTCTGCCAGCCTTGAAGTATGTCTCCATTCAATACAGGTTTTATGAACAATTCAATAGGGACACACTGAGCAAGGGTGACAGGCCCAACATGTACTGGGCCCATAAAGTATTTATAGAGCCAACACTCAGTAAAACTGCAAAGTATACCAGTCTGTTGTAGGCACTCAGCCCCTCTGTCCCCACCACACCCCCAGTGATCACCTTCTGCACACCTGGCTTCTGGGTTCATGTGCGTCTCCATTCTGCTCCTGTGTCAAGACTAAATACCCCGTGACCTCCCAAGGCTCACTACTTTCTACCCCCCCTCCATCCTGAAATATACCCGAGGACCAATCTCTTAGTGACTTCTAAATGTTGCATAATCCATGCCCAGTTGCCAGTGAGAGAAGACTAAAGGTGCCTCTCTTCCTCCTATTCTTCACCCTGTGGTTCTCCCCAGTGCCAGTTTAGCCAAGAAGGGACTTACCTCCATGACAGTGAGGAGAAAAGGGCTGGCAAGCTACTGAAGAGGAGTAGGAAGGGTTTGGAAGCATCTCTCAGACTCCGTAGGGAGGATGCTTACTGTTTGTCAGGCCCTGGAGATAAAGGACAAAAATGCCAGGCAGGTTTTTGTTTTTGAATGTTTTGCTTTTCTACTTATAAACTGAACCAGATGGTGCTCCATGTTAGGGGCTCTGACAAAGCCATGAATAAAACATGAAGAGAAATACTATGCCCTGATTTCTAAAGTCCTGCTGTATCTTCGTTTGATGAACATCTGGGAAAGCTCCTCTCAGAATTAAAGGCACCTGCCTGCACAGCATATGCTATCAGCATGTGCCCAGAGTTCTAGCACATGCGGCTGTGCACACACGCATACAGACACCCAGATCGTGGGCTGCTGCCTCTTAACTGATTCATAAGAGCAGTCTGAGCTCCTCACAATCCAACAGGGGAAGCTGTTTATGAAAGTGCTTAGTGCTCCTATGCCAGGAGGAAATGTGCTGCATCCAAAATCAGAACAGTTTTTATCCATTCAGAAAATAACTGAGGGGACAAACAACAACAAAAAATTAACAAGCCTCAAATTAAGCCCTATTCCACAGAAATATCTGCCTTTTATATATTTTAAGCTAGTAGAATGAGAAATTCACCTTGACTCCATTGAACAACAACGAAAATGTGCGTAGCAGTTTTAAGGGAGAACGAAAGCGAAAGGAAAAGGACCATCAGGACCCTGAAATGTAGATGTTATGCTGCCAGTGGAAGTCAGAACATTTCATGAAAAACTGATGGCAACTTACCAAGTTGGTAGGATGGAATTTATAATACGCTGCCCAAGGGGGCGCCCTTGACAGCAGCTGGCAGTGGTGTCCTAGTCAGGCTGTGGCAGCAAGTGGCTGGCCACCCTTCGTTCCTTCAGTCCACTGAGTGCCACATCTCGGCACTGCCAGCTACTCAGTATCCTCCCAATAAACTACCCTTCCTTTACGTTTAAGTAAAATAAAGTAAAATAGTCTTCTCTTTAGGTAAGGATTTATTATGTTGAATAACACAAGGAAATATTAAAACACTAAATATATAAGTTAAAGTAGAAGTACATGACAACAGGAAATGAAGAATGGATGAAATAAACACGCTTGATTTCGTAAAGGAGGGCATAAAAATACTGCATTTCCTCCAGCCCATAGGTAACTAAAAAGTAAAGAGCAAAAGGTAAAGAGATCTGGGACAATTGACAGTTTAAATTATGCAAATTTGCAAGGTAATCAACAACAACAACAACAACAACAAACGTAAGGCTGTGATGAAAATCAAACATAAATAGTCCTTTTCGGGAAGTGCACAAAAGATCTAATTTTATCAGCAACTTCTTTTAGAAACCCTATCCATCTTATGCACAGAAATCTATACCAGACTGACTTTATACATAAAGACAATTTTAAAAGCCTTTTTAAAGCCAGGAGAAAAAGAAACTAGTATCACTTAATAAAGCACCTATCTCAAGTATTTTTGGCATTTCGACCCTACATTTACTTTATTAGTCAAAAATTTTTAAAGAACAGCCCTGGGTTTCTTTAAACTATAGAGCAACTAAGGTAAACTGAAGGCCCTCGCTATGCTGTGCTGTTTGAGTGGGTTCCTTTCCACAGACTGCACGTGACCTGGGATCACTTTCCAGCTGAGGGACTCCTGAGGAGGACGCTACTTCCTGACTAAAGAAAGAGTTGGCTGGACACAGACCGGTAAGTCTGACCTCAGTTCCTTCAGGGGCTCCCTCTTACCCCCACCCCCTTGTTATCATTCTTAATAAAGAGATTTCAATGTTTAAGTCAGAGTTTGCTATACTGCAATGTCTGTGGACAAATGGACCATTGCAGGCAGCACGGTTGTCAATCTGAAGTTTTATCTATGCAAAAAACTTTAGAAAGAAAAGAAAAAGGCATACAATGGAACAGAAAGGCCAATGAACCACTCTTCTCTGCTTGGCGTCAGAGTTCTATAATTGACTGGGGGCTATAAATATTAGTTGCGTGATACAAACCGCTCTGATGACCTCAAAGTTCCTCTCCAAAATATATTAAAAAGTTCTAATGCTGTGCTTGTGTTTAGTGCCATAGGTCCATTTTCCTATTTCAGTGGATGAAAAGTCATAAATATTTAGATTTAATACATCTAAATACCAACCATGAGTACCCGTATAGGTATTTCTCAAAAGTATCCACTAAGATTATAAACTTGTCAGAGAATTCTGCAAATGGCTATAAGAATGTTCAAACATTCTTAGGCAGATACCCAGAACAGAACATTAAAGCTACCATAAAATCATAATCTTCCTGCAAATAAAACAAATGCTTTTCATTCAGTTCCACCTGAAGGTTATTATCAAGGAGCCTGACTATAAATAACTATGCCTTACAAAAGACATGTTACAATGACTTTTACTTGAAATAATAATTTTCATGTAAAAATAATTGAGAAAGTAAGGAAAGTGTATGGGAGGGAATCTGTTGACAAGTAGCTCCCCATTTGTAAATTCTTTCAAATTAGAGTTTATGTAACCATAACTAGGAAGCATATTTACACAAGGTACCTTACATTCAAATCTATAAACTCTTTTATAGTCAAAATAAATCTTATAACATTAGCATTTTATACACTCAATACCAGAAAATATTCAGTGCACATTAAAGTGATCTTGGTCAAAAGCCACTTTATTTGCTACATCTTTAAATCTGTCTGCCCTCCTGCCCTTCATTTGAGCTACATGGCATTGTCACCCAACACTCACCCAAATCTTAATCTGATGGATCATTTTATTGTAGTGTCGACAATTACATCCCTTCCTGTCATGAAAAATGCCATTTACAAACACTTTATAGCTTTGAGTGATTAAATTTCTTGTCAAACATTTTCAAAGACTTTCAGAAGAGAGGTCCGTTACAGAAGACAAAAACCATAGAATATAAAATACTGCCTCTAACATGGCCCTTCAGTTTGGGCATCTAAGATGACTATATGTGAAGATGAAATGGATTTTGACCATGGACACTACTGGGAGAGATCAAATTTAGGAGAATATTTCTGAAATCTTGTCTCCAGATTCCATTCCTCTCAAGAAAAAGGAAAGAAAATGAGGAAATTCAGAAGTACTCTTCACATCAAAGCATTGGATTGATCCCATCAATTTTGGAGTTCACTAGAGTAGTCTTTCCTGGGGAAGTTTTCTTTTAGAATGACAGAGCTGCGTTGTAACAGCTATCCAACTTTGGTTTTAAAGAAGGGACTTTAACATAGATTTCTCACTTTTCTATGGATTAAAAAAAAAAAAAAAAAAAAAGAGTTCAAAACGTCAGATCTTTCCCCCTGCCAGCTGTTTGGGTAACTTCACAGTTGCCGCACACTTGTGGCTTTAGGTTTCTTCTAACCCTCTGTGGCCTGTTGAGGCTTCCCGCCCAGTTGGTAGAACCTCCATCACCTTGCTTCCACATCAGTGCGGAATGACCTGTTGGACTCACATCCTACTGATGATAAATATCCTTGATAAACAGTGTAAAAGTTGGTTTTATTAAAACAAGCTATTCATCTTACAGATAAAGGTAGCTAAAAAGTTTTGTCAAAGAACAAAAATTGAGGCCACGAAGGGTTAGAGTGTCGGCAAGTCGGAAGCTATCAATGTATCAGGGGCCCCGGTCTCACGTGTCTTTGGTACACTTGCTTAAAGTCAGCAGGACGTGCTGCTGAGGGGCTCACGGGCCTCCAGGGTGAGACTAGGCGTGCTCTGATACTGAAAGACAACAGCTGCCGAGGCAGACACTGGCTGGAGGACTCCCAGGGAGCAGCCATCAGCTTCAGAGTGAGTGCCTGGAGGCCGGAGACTGGCTACACTAATGAGCTCCTGCCCCAGCCAATGTGGAAGCCCCAGATTTGCTGGGCATTTTCTTCTCTGGTTCAATTAATCACTCAAGAAAACTGCCTCCAGGCTGTGCACAGCTTAAAGGGATATCACAGGTTTTGGAGGACAAATACCAATTACGGAGAGAGACACTTAGGGCACTGACCACTATATTTACAACATCATCTGTTTATCATCTTTAAAGACCATTTGATGGATGATGACGATGTGCCTGTTACTGATTATTTTTAGGCATTTGGCAAAATACACTTGTGTGTAACAGTTGCTTTTTTTATTTTAAAAATGTTTACATATGTACAATTGTCCTTGTATGCTGATATAAATATGAAAAGTAAAAAAACAAAAATAAAGATACATGTTTAGAGTAAGCATATGGGATATTGGCCTCTCAAGCTTTAAAGTCCTGCAGAAAAATCCTATATGCCTTAGCCCTGCATGCTAGTTTCTATTATGGGATGTTGTTTCCTTAAATGTGGAAAGCAATAAACAGAAGCTTCATGCACATAGCATTACTGTCTACAATGAGGATGTGCTTCAGAATGTCAGTTCTGAATCCACTATTGTCCCTTAGGAAACTTGCTACATTTGGGTCATGAGTTAATTTTAGTGAGATTTCTACATGTATCTGTCATGCGGATTATCCATTAACATACCGGTACCTTTATTTTTCCATGTTATAGTGTAACATTTCAGTAGTTCTTTTCATGGTTCAGTTAAATCCTAAGCCAATGACAAAAAGAAAATGGTATCCAGACGTGAGACTCGGCTTCCTCTCCTCTGTGGCATCTCAGAGGGTCTGTATTGTCTGAAGAGCAGATAGATTTGCAGTGATTCTGTGAGGTTGGGTTTCTATAAAAGTTGAAGTAAACAGTTTTGATGTATCACATGTAAACAGTGGATCTTAAATGGATGTCTCCCATAGCTGCACAACAGAGAAAAGCAAAATTGCACATTATGAAAGCAGGAAAACAGGCATATTTTTTTAATGTTTATTTGAGAGAGAGAGAGAGAGAGAGAGAGTGAGCGCGCATGAGCAGGGGAGGAGCAGAGAGAGAGGGAGACACAGAATCAGAAGCAGGCTCCAGGCTCCACGCTGTCAGCACAGAGCCCTATGTGGGGCTCAAACCCACGAGCCGTGAGATCATAACCTGAGCTGAAGTCAGATGCTTTACTGAGCCATCCAAGTGCACTGGAAACAGGCCTATTCTGAGCTATGAAGATGAAAAAGATGAAAAAGAGTTGGTGATTCCGTCCATACTTATGTGGTTGTGGAAGCACACTCTTATGACATCTAATGAACGGATAAAATAAACGCTCTAATTTTTAGCTTTCTCCTTCCTCTAAACCTGTGTTTCAATCTTGTTAGCAATTGCCACCTTTTAATACCAAACCCGTCACATCTTCATTTACTGTTACTCAAAAATTTGAATAGATTAAATATTGTGTCTCGAATGAAATAAAATAATTTAAAATATTATTTTTTTTAAATCATATATACACTCCTTTTCCCCAGGATTCTGATATGACCTTCTAGAGTAGTGGTTCTCGACCCACCTGCACATTTCAATGATCTGAGGAGGTTTTAAAAATCCTACTGCCCAGGCCACTCATCAGACCAACTAACTCAAAATCTCTCTGGGTCTCTGGGTGGGATTCAGGCATCAGCATAATCTAGAAGCCCTTCAAACAATTCCCATTACGGCCAGTACTGAGAAGTACTGACCTCGGGAAAGTGTGATTCCATCAATACTACTACCACCCACTTAGAAATCACTGCTGTGGGCCTATGACCAGGCCATCCGCTCTCCAAATCCATCACTGTCTCCTAGAAAATTGTCCTTTCCCAGGAAACAAAGCACCCATGGCATGATGTCAATTCCTTACTTCCCTTACCTCTTCCCCTCCTTACCTCTCCCATCAGTTCTGTACACTGTCCTGTTCATATCTAATTTCTACAGCATTCAGTAATTGCTTTAATGGACTATAAACAACTTTGGAATGATCAAATATGAATGCAACTCAGCTCACCAGAGTGGCTAATTAAAAAAAAGAAGAAGAAGAAGAAGATGACGACAACGACGAAGAAGACCTGGCTGATAAAATATTGCTTCCAGGCAATATGATTTGGGTACACTTTTATAAACATGAACAAAGAAAGTCTAGAGACCAGTGTGACTTAAGTTACATCCAAATTAATCCAAATTCCATTTTTACTGAAATCTAGAGCATGTCATTGTATACTTAATGAGATTCTGGGACAGAAAAAGGAGAAACGGCTAAGTGACTATGTGGATGTTTCTACATAGTTCCCTATTTAATAGGTTCTCTTGAATCTTCATGGAAATCTTGTTCTCAATAGTCATGTTGGCTACTCCCCAAAGACTATGGTAGAGACGCCTGTGTTCTCCCCCTTTGGAGGACAAATCTCTCAACTCTAAGGATGTTTGTGTGTGTGAATGACCCCTGTCGGTGGAGACTAGTGAAAATGAATGGTTAAACAGGACGTTTGCTGGGTAAGAACATCTGGATTGACACTCAGATGATGGTATGGAGTGGTAAAGGGTTCAGGCTTCAGCTTCAGTGAGTCCAGTTTTCTCTCAAACGGTTAAGAAAATTAGTGACAGCTTGCAGAAAGGGGAACAGAGGGATTACACTGGTGGGACACTGGTGGAACCTGAAGATCACCATCATCCCATTGAGGAAAAAGGAGCGAAGAATTTTCCAAGTCATCACTTGTAGGAACAGACATGACTGTGGCCGTTTCTAATTTCTAGATGACTATAACGGAGGGGTTGCTGGTAAAAAAGATCTGCTTGTTTGATAACTCCCCAGCCCTCCAAGACAGCCCAGAGATGGGGGCTGCCTATTCTTCAGGATTCTGCTATGTGCTCAGGTGGATGTTCATGGTGAACGTAGCCATGGGCCTTTCACACTGTCCCCGGGGTTACAGTCTTCACTGTCGCCCCATTCATCCCCAGGAAGAGGCCACGAGCCGGCCATGTCCTCTGGGGAGCTGTCATTTTCAGGGCTTTCCTGTGGGAACAATAACCTGCACCCTGGCATGACAACAGGTGAGAGAATATCCCCAAGTAGACAGAGCAAAACAGCAATGTAAACAATTTATCAGAGGTAAAAAGTAGGGTGTTATACTTTGACAATTCTCTGAGGAAGGATGACAGCCTTGGATTTCTTTACCACATACTCGTGTCATGAACAACTGGATGCCTATTAACGATTCTGTTTTTTACAGCCAGAAAGCTGAGTGCTGGGAATCTGAATTTTCTTCTTCCTTTCCATCTTTTACCATTACCCTTATGAACACAGGAAGCTAACTTGTCACGTAATTCACAAAACACCACTGCTTGGTTTTAAAGTCTTTTTGATCATAGTAATCTAACCTGCTTTTAGCGAGTTTTCTTACTGACTGCGAGTGGATCGAGTTAAAATTTGAATGATTCGTGTATACCTTGAACCCCATTACTTAAGCCATCAAAGAGGCTCTGAAATATCTTTCTACACCAAAAAACCTAGGAACCCGAGACCCACTAGCAGATAAGTCTGCCCGGGCTTTTAAAGCTCCATTTTTTTAAAATTTTATTGCAAAATTATTTCTGAAAAGATCAACATTACACTGTAACTGACCACAACAGAACTTGGATACCAATAAAAGTATTCTTTAGTTATATCTCTCATTTAAGCCTCTCTGAGGGCCAGTCTGCCTTTCTAAATTCAACTATCTCTCAAATTTCACATAATGGATGTATTCTGGGAATACTGTGAGGCTGAGCAGAACCATAATTAAAGTTATAAAAGAGGACTCAGTATTTAAGGAAACTTCTGGCACACCTAAAGCTAATATAACACTGCAGACAATACTAAATTATATTACTAGATTATAGTAATATATTACTTCATTTAAAAAATAAAGTAGAAAGGAATTGGTTCTTCTATGTGAAGACCCAATGACAAATTTAAAAAAAAGTAAATAAATAATAAATAAATAAAACTTATGGTTAACCATATTTTTATATAATCAGTTCTTATGTGTTTTTAAATATGGCTTTTTAGGGGTGCCTGGGTGGCTCAGTTGGTTAATTGCCTGACTTCAGCTCAGGTCATGATCTCCCTGTCCATGAGTTTGAGCCCTGAGTCAGGCTCTGTGCTGACAGCTCAGAGCCTGGAGCTGGCTTTGGATTCCATTGCCTCTGTCTCTCTTTATCCCTCCCCCATTTGTGCTCTGTCTCTCTCTCTCTCTCTCTCTCTCTCTCTCTCTCTCTCTCTCTGTCTCTCTCTCTCAAAAATAAATAAATGTTAAAAAAATAAAATAAATCTGTCTTTTTAAAATATAAGAGGTTGCTAAATTTTACCATACCCATTGCCATATTTTTTTAATATTAGAGATTTTCTTTTTTTTTTTTTTTCTTTTTTTTTTTTTAACGTTTTATTTATTTTTGAGACCGGGAGAGACAAAGCATGGACAGGGGAGGGTCAGAGAGAGGGAGACACAGAATCTGAAGCAGGCTCCAGGCTCTGAGCTGTCAGCACAGAGACCAACGCGGAGCTCGAACTCACGGACCACGAGATCATGACCTGAGCTGAAGTCGGCCGCTTAACCGACTGAGCCACCCAGGCGCCCCAATATTAGAGATTTTCATATGTATCCAAATTCCACCCCTGCCTCTAAGCCACTGGTCTTTCTGTCACAGGTTCTGATTTCTAAAGTCCTATTGGGTATTATTAGCCAGTAAAAGGCCTGAGTAAGCAAATTAGGCATGAAGATGAGGCTAGTTTATTTCATCTCTGGCATTTCCAGGTATATTAAAAAACTGATAAAAACGAAACACATTGTTTTGTTTATTCCAGGCTGTCATATAGAAGCTATGAAGTATAATAAAAGATATAAATACATAGCAATGAATGATTAAAACATACCAAATATCACTAGAATTAATTCAGTAATTAAACTCATTTGCAAACATAAATCTGAGCCCCATACCCCAAGAATCTTCTATTTTTCAATGGAATCTTGAAAATCTTCCCCCCCCTTTTTTTTTTATAAAGAAGGAAAAACAGTTCTCTCTTTTAAAGCATGAACTCATAGATAAACGATAATGACTGAGGCTATTAGTGTATATTCCACATACCCTGGCACTTTGTCGGTTCACTTTCTTCTCTTCATCAGGAAGTGGAGGCATTGGGTATGGGTATTTTCTGCTGGAGGCAATAGACCCAGTTGATGAAGAAGGAGACTTGGCAGGAGATAGAGTCCTGAGATGTTGAGAACACATGGAATAAATACTATGTGACTGCCTAACATCTCTTTCAAATATCTGAAAAGTAGGTTCAAAACAATCCCTCTGATTGCAATTTTCATAGGCCACTACTGCAAAGGTTTAACTACTGGGAGATTCTCTGTTCTTCACAACACTGGAATGCTGGAATTTTATTTTCCTAATGTCATAACTGCAATGGATTATTTAAATGTTAGCACACAGAATCAGACTCTTCAACTAGAAAAGCCAATCATGAAGTTTCCTATAGAATAGATAAAAAGCTAAAATGGAGAAGGGGCAAAATTATTCTAAGAGCTCATAATGGTAAATTAAATGTACAACATAGGAATATTCTGCCTTGTTTTTACCACTTAATGTAAAACATGTTTTAGTACAGTAATTCCAATTATATTTTTAAGTTCTGAAAATACAATACAATTGATACATTTATTAGTTGCTAAGTCACACACCAGTTTACACATAACTCATGCATTCAGAGGCCAGTGTGTTAGTTGTGAAAGAACAAAGGCAAATAGAGGGGTTTTAATAATAAATTAGTAAACATGCAAGCAGTAAGGAGTGCAGAGTTCCAGCCAAACAACGAGTCTGATGAGAACATACAAAAATGGTCTGATCAGTCCCTACAATCGGCATTTCTGGACAGGGAGGGTTTTGTGCCACAGAAGTAGATCTTGCTAACTCATGTAGGGTGTACTTCTCATGCTAATAAGGTGGCTACACTTTAGTGACTGGAATTTTACTGAAACGAACACAAAACACAAATACCCTTCCTATTTAGATAACGTGTATTATCTCCATCATGAAGACATTCCATATGAAAGATACACATGAGTTGTGATGTATTCTGCTCTTCTGTATTCTGCCTGTGCAGTGGTAATATGTGTGACTAGGCTGAGCTCACAGGAAGTGCCCACATCTGTTATCTTGTCTTCAAAGTAAAAAAAAAAACAAAAACAAAAACAAAAAAACAGCTGAGAGGTTTGTTCACTTACACCATATCAAAGGGAAACAGATGTGCTGATTCAGCAGTACCTATCCATTCACAAATGTTACCACTCCACATCTATGACTGCTCAGCTCCCAGTGTCTGGTGGCTGTGAGCCACACAGCTGAAGTGGTTACACAGCCACGTCAGAGCACAGGTATTATTGCCACAGGAGGCACCTCACCTGCTGGGGGGACTGACAGCCTGGGAGTGTCAGCAGCAGGGCGGTGCTGGGCAGGGGAAGATCCACTGCACTGCATGCAAAGGCATCAAGAGGGTTCTTCTTTCCCCCTTGTTGTAAATTTTGGTTCCCATCCATATATTATGCTTTGCTCTAGTTCTCCTGTAGTCTTCAAACCGGCTTCCATGTTATAGACACCAAATTCAAGCTGAGGTTTGAAAATACTTTTTCCTACAAGTCCTGAGATTCAAGTGACCCTTCTTGCTCAATTGTAAGAATCAATACTGCTTTAACTTGCTTTTAATCTGTAACTCCTAACACTTCCTCTAGTTTTGGGAAATGTCCAGGACCAGTGTGAACTGGTCTAATGTTCTAGCAGTGTGAATAGTTACAATATCACAGATATTTGACTTTTCTTGTGCTGATGCTCCCCACTACAGAGCAGATGGGTAAAACTAAGAATACAAGTACTTCAAATCCTTCGAAAGACTATTAAGGCAGTGTATTGCTACTGCATTTTTTTTCTAATGCAGAAATTAAGGATGTTTTTAATTTTAAGAAAACACTGCCAATATGACTATGACCTTTAAGAAACATATTCAGTGTGTGTAGAATGAGGGTAAGTTTTTGTATTTAGATATTTAAATACATATTTCTAAAACAAGGGATGTTAACCTGGGTTCAGATTTTTAGCCTAATCACTACTGGCAAGAAACCCAAGTTCAGGAAAGCTAGTCAGGTACACAAAGAAATAAATCTTGTTTGCTTTAGGGGAACATGCAAAATGAGTCCTCTTCTTAACTTGCTACAGTGTGGATGTGTCCATAGCATGAGCTGTTAGCTTATAGCTTCACAGTCATGCCAGTCATTCACTTGGCCATGAGTCCAAATGACCAGCTCTACACACATACCAGGCCATCCCAATGAGAGGTGCTGGAATATTTCCTCCAAATATTTTTCCATGGCCAAAGCCAATGGTGAGTGAAAACAAAACAGAAACAGAAAATATTCTCCAGATCCCCCAAGAGATTGCATGTATACTTCCTCTCACATGAATACGCCAGCTAGCTGACACTTTGACTGACCCTAAGGGGAAGAAAAGCCCTTAGGGTTTTAGTAGGGATGGTTTTAGTAGGGGCAAGGGGCATCATGTCCTGGAGGTTGGGTGGTGTGTGACAGCATATTATTTTGAGGGGTTATTCAGCACCAGAACAGGAGTCAGAATAAGAGCAGAGAACAAGGTGGGGTAAATCAGCTTAGGGAAATAAAAGCAAACTAAAATTTTGTAACAAATGTCTAAAGAGAGATTTCTGCCTCCACGGTCTTTTCTGACCCTGGCTACTTGCCTGGTAGTTCCAATCTGGCATTTACTGAAAACCAGGCACTGGCCCAGCTCATTCACTTAGAAAGTAATCTTTGAACAAATGTTAATGATTATCATTACAGCATTTTAAAAAACCATATAACCTTAATGGGTGCCATTTAAGGCTACACAATGAATGTGTGCCTGTGTGCCCATGGATTGTGGTCTATCTTGGGGCCACAGGAGACTTGCTGGGCTTGCCTTTTTTAAACATGTCTGTAAGGCCACGCTAAGCTCAGTTCTGCCCCCCAGGAATGGCTGAAACCACACCAGTCACATATGAGGGACACGGGTCCACCCTTACTCACTTGTTTTTGTTCAGATGCAAATTTTATATAATCCAGAAGGATTTATAATGTGTCCTAGGATAGAATTTAAGTAGTCACTATACCCCCTGCTATTCTTAAGTAATTACAGAGAAGTAGAAAGGGAACAGATTTTGGAGTCACAGCCAAGCTGATAATTCTGATTCTTATACTTACTAGCTGTGCTACCCTGAGTTACTTGTTGTGTCTCAGTTTCCTCTATCCATAGAAAGGGAGTAAGAATGCCCAAATATCATGATGTGGTAAGAGATAAAGGTATATAGCAGGCACTCAATACAGGATAATTATTTCTGGTTTCTTTTCAGAGCTACTGCATTTTCCGTAAGATCATGGGACTCTGAGTAATCAAATGCATAATACTCCAGAGAAAAGATACCTGCTCAGAGCTTGGAAAGCACTGTCACCAACAGAACTGCCCCCAGGGTGTGGGTATGGGGAGATAATGCTCTTGTCCTGCTTGATGTGAGTGTATGCTGGCAACCATTTGAGCAACCAGTGTCGGATACAGAACTGCGTAAGGGAGCACAGCTGAGGCACTACCATCACTCAAAACTTTTTGGCATTTGCTTTTCTCTTCATAGTGATGAGGATGTAGTATTTTAAATGCTGGGCTATACTTTGGACCAGTTTGTAGCACTCACAAAGTCCCCACTGTGTTTTGATTAAGGATGCCACAAAGCCCACACCACATGGGTGATTAATAAAATGACCTTTGCCCCCATCGGTGTTTTGGCAGGAGAGGGAATCCCAAATAACCTGGTGACTGTTGAAGCATATCTGAGCTTAAGCACAGGGTTGGCAAAGCATAAGCCAAAGTGTGAATGCACTTCGGCCCTCTATGTAAGGACTGGCTTGGACGGAGGGTGGATGAAATTCTCTCTGTTGTGTTAGAATCATTGTGCTAAAAGCTCTGGGGCATCTTCGATTATTCACGACTTTCACAAAAATTGTGCATTGGTTTTCAGGTCCTACCAACATAATGCTTATTAATCCTAAAATGAGAGTTACATTATAAACCTCCACTGGATTTTATCTAGCCTTTAAATACAAATACGGACTTTAATAATTAATTCATAATGTTGCCATCCACCGTGGGAGGTGACATCTAATTCTAAAAGAGGAGATAAAGAAACCCTCTAAAATTGCCCTCGCAGCTTTGCACGTGCAACCAGGGGTGCTAAAGCATTTCCCCATCCAAATTGCGTTTAGTCATGCAGCTTCTGGGCAGACCTGGGTGCTGATTTTAAGAAATGTGAACTCTTCTCTGGGAGCCACATCAACTACTCAGCTGACCCAGGGGAGGTGAAACAACTCTTCCGGGGTACCATTTCACAAATTAGTGTTGCAAAGATGCTAGGTCCATTTAGGGATAAAAGTCCTAGCCCATATGCGACCAAAGTCATTCTGTTTGGGTTCCATGGCTGATACAAATTACAATCTGCCCACAAGCCTGAGGAAGATAGACAGGAGAAATAGGACTGCAGGTGAGCCAAGATTCCAAATAACATTCAAAATAATCTTACCTGTCTTCCTGACGCTGGCCATCTTGAGAGCTACAGGTGAGGGTGGGATGTTTGAACGTGAGTGTATGTGTATGAGGTTCAGTGTGAGAAAGTGGTAAAAGCAGAGGAACAGGGCAGAAGGGAAAGATGGGGTATAAAAGCAGGATATATTGTTGTGAGCAGGCAGGGTTATGCTTTCCTTGGGGCATATGCAAATGTATGGATCAAAATAAAATGCAAGTAGGGTCTAATCATTTTCTCAAACTATACATGTCTAAACTAAATGGTACACTGGAAGAGAAAGTCCACCTTATATGGGTGCTGAGAGTTAAACACACGTACATATTTTGATATCTATTAATGCTGACCCAAGTCATGGCAAAAAGTAATCTGAAAGCTAATTGTGTTCAGAAGAGGTCGTAATTGAGTCCATATTTCTTCTTTACATTAGTTGTCCACAAAGTAGTCAGATATAAACTGGACATTTACCTCTAGGAAATCACTTTGGTATTAGAAAGAGTGAAAAAATGCCATTAAGAGCTCTTGGAAATTCTCTCTGACCTCTGACATTAGATTGAGCTACAGTGGATTGAGTAAATTCTAGAGTTTCTAAAATGTAGGGATACTCTGCTCTTCTGTGAACCAAGAACATGTTTTCAGTCTGCTTCCTGCTCTGTCTGAAGTGTTATACAAGCATTCTACTAGCATAAAAAGTGCCTTGAATGTTTTGTTGCAAATCTGTAAAGTACTTCTCGGCACTGCCCTTGTCTGGGAGCAAATGGTTGTACTGAAAATGAAACCTAAATTCATCCAATCTACTCTCTTGTGGTCAAGATTCTCTGGATAATTTTAAGTTCCATTAAATCACTGGTTTTACTCAAAGTAAAATTCCACTACATTTCATTTAGTTTCTTTTCATGTTTTCCCTTAAGTTTCCTTGTACGCACTATGCACTCTTAAGGCAGTAAGTAGGAAAAATGCACTATGAAACTGCTAAATTCTAGACATTAAATTGTTCAGGTTAATAGTGCTTCTTTATTAGTGGAAAGTATGTTTCATGCCCACAGAACACTACATAGCATAAAATGAAGATAAAGCTACTAAAAAAGCTCAAGATGGTGATGGGGACATGCACTAAATGGCAACCCTTTCAAATGGCTTCATTTGAAACATTCAGGAAAAAAAAAAAACAAAAAAACAAAAACTAGACTTGCTCACGAAGCCAGAAACAGAGATCAAAAGGCAGCAAATAAACAAGGACCCTTTCCACCTATGGGAACTTGTATTGGGAGATACAAGATAGAGAGCCAGTCACACTACAGTATTTGTATGTGCTGGGAGAGTTTGAAAAGGATATAAAATTAATTTATAAAATACCTAAAGTATGGTCCTTCAGTGTTTTTATTCACATCTTCTACCCACTTAGCTACATTATAGTCTCTTTTGAACCATGGGTTTAAATACCTGCAGAAAGCAATGGAAGGAACAAAGAAAGCAGAACAAGATAGAAAATCTGAAAATACACAGCACAAGCTTAGCAAGGATGTTCTTCACCCTCCAAATGCAAGTGACTATGGCAAATAAACCAGGATGGATGTTGGGTGATTATGAGGCAGTCTGTACAATGACATGAGAATAAACTCAGCTACAACAAGGCTTGAGGCATTCTAGAATGTATTCAACATTGCAGGGAAAATCTTTCCAGTGGTTTCCCCAAGTGGATCAGAAGCGGCCTTCCAATCATAGTACTGTCAGTAATCTCATTCACCCACCTCCAAAGTGGCTTTTTCCAGGCCACCTCTCATTTGGTTCCTTGGTTTTCAAATGATAACGATGCTTTTTGAGAATATTCAGATGGCTGCAATTCCAACCTGGTGTTTGGGTATATAATGCCCCAAGAACAATTAAAAGGAGCAAAGTTCTCTTTCCAGTATGAAAAAAAGACTTTACAAGGCCTTGGTCTCACGGTCTCACTCCAGACAGCAGATCCTAAGCTGGAGTTAAAGATAGGTGCCTCAGGCGGCTCTATCAAGAGCAGACAGGGCCCCTGCTCTTCTGATCCTGGAACCCCAAAACACATTAAGTGTGGTCCAAACAGGCCTGCACGACCTTTAAGTTGGGCTCCGCAATTTTAGTTGTAGCTGCAAAACTCCTTCCTTTTCTTCATGCACTCCAGACTAAAGTGTTCCATGTTTGCATTAGCAAATGGACCTCAGAAGTTGCCTTCTGAGTGTCCAATCATGAACTTGTGTGACTGCCAGAGGATACTAATGACCTTAATTAGCATTTCCATGATGGATCTGGCAAAGTCTCCATCAGAATTACTGTGCAAAGGAAAATGTAAAAAGGTGGTAAAACTGGGAGTGCAAGTCTGTTTTTGTTTTGGGGGGGTTTCCCCCCGCCCCTCCCACTAGAGTTTTCTTTGATTTACTCAGGGAGCCAAGCAAAAACACATCCTCTTTACAATGTGCCCTTGTAAAATAAAAACAGATTCAACAAATTCAGTGTTGGAATCATCTGCAGGTTCTACTGAGTTTTCTCATTTAAAAAGTAACTCCTAGAGATACTATAGATAACGAAGATGCAAGCTCCATCAAATTTTGCAAGTCATTTGGAAACAAACCAAGGGAAAGGTAAAATACACTATTTGTTTGGGGTTAAACTTTGCTTCTTTCTACCATGTTTGGTTTCAGTTTGTAAATACACTTAAATCATGACATTTCCAGACATATAAACAAAAGTAGATTACTTTTTCCATAGTCCTTTCCCTCATTTTTAGCTATAACCAATGAAGTTCCCTCCTAAGAGAAGGGTTTGGTTGCCTTTTATGGCTGTAAGACCATTTTTGCTAAGACAGTGTTCCCTGACTCAGGAACAATTTCACACTAGTTTTGCCTTTAGCCACAATCATTGCCAACTTGCACTTTTCACAGAGATAGCCAATTAAAACTTGCATAAAAATTTCCACCGAGACTTTGAACAAAAAGAAAATGTCAAAAAGCAAGTGCAGCCACAGATGAAGGCTAGTGAATGCTCTGGCCTGGGGAAAACCGTAGAAAAAGCCCATGCAGCTGTTATCAGGTGAAACATAGCCACACAGCAAACTGAGTCACCCACAGGCAGCTTCCAGGAGGAGACGTGTGTTCCTTTCACTGACAATCTTAGAAGCTCAAAGGACTGATGCCATGGCTGTTCCATGATACCTACAGCTACATGGCTTGGCTTGTACATGATGGACCTTTTCTTCCATTTCAAGGAGCATCTCAGAAGGCTGTGATCACTTCACTAGAGGTCACTGAAGAGAGCTCTCAAAGGTTGTTCCTTCTGGGGATCTGCCCGTTAAAGTGTCTTCACAGTGGGCTTCCTAGCATCTCTAGGTGGCGATGGTGGAAGTAATGAGAGTTTATCAAACCGCTATAAACCTGCCTATGTGGCTTGACTTGGCTTGTAGCGCAACATGCAAAAAAAATGCGTTAGACAGGGTAGGAGAGCTCTTTGTGTTCTCCAGGATGGAAAGGCAGAGGAAAATTAGCTTGTGCTGGCTGGACCAGGACCATGTCCAAGCAGACATTGGGGGTCAGTCAGAGATCAAATGACCCCGTTCTCAGCCAAGGAAGGGACTAGGAGGGAGATTAAGTGACAGCCCAGAATGAAGGGGCAGGTGGAGACTGACCTGTGATCCAGACTCCCTGTCTGGGGGCTGTCAGAGCCCCCTGGGCTTATGCCTTGGGATGGGACTGTCTGGGCGAGGGAGTGCCCAGGCTCAGGTGCTTGGGGCTCCCTCCTGTAAAAACACAATATATAATACAAAGTCTAAGCCAAAACCTTCTTTTCACAGCATGTACAACAGTGAGGAAGATGCAAAAACGTTGAGTGTCAAAACAATACAATAAACAAGGACATTTTATGTTGTTAATTAGTAGGGTATGCATTTGTGGTGAATGCTTTAATTCATGTCCTGATGTTTTATCATCCCTGGGGATGATGGGTACTAAAGGGGATATGGAAATAATGAACCTGATGATACCTTTTAACCTAAAAAATAAAAAAAAGGTATGTTTGTCTGTGGTCATTCTGCTCCTCTTATAGTCCCACAAATTATATTGTTGTATCAGAAGCAAGAGGGATTATTTAACGAATATGGAAAGGTATAAAAAATGACTGTCAATGTAATTCCTAAGATGCTACGTATTAGGATTCCTTTTAAGAAAAAACAAAATATGTATGTATATAGTGCCCATATAACAAGGTATGTGAGAATAGTGGTAAACTTCACAGGCTTAGTTCCATTTAATTAATATGAGTCATGTAACCCAAATGCAGAAAGTGAAAAATCTGAGGGAGTCATTACTACTTTTTCTCACAAAGGTGATTCCACTACGACGTCTTATTAAATATTATAGCGTTATCTCACAGGCAAGAGATTTATTAAGGGCTATCTAGTATTATAATTTTCATCATATGATATGAGCGGGAATTCTACAGAAAAATTTTTCAAAATAAGTGACTGCACTAGCAAATACTGTATGAATCTTGCTAAACACCAAGTGCTGTTTGGGTCCTAAACACATAGCTTTACTATGATGTTGATCTATTTCCACTCGGGAGTTTTCAAAGCCTTATTATAGGAAATATCATTAAAACGCTAACCAGCACACAAAGGAAGTTCTGAAGAACACTTGACAGTTTTATCTGTATTCTTGTGAGCAACTGAGATGAGCTAAGGAGCTCTTACCAGGTGACCTCATGCAAAACAAATCAAACAACATTCCAAGAAGAGTTTATCCACAATGAGCCCTAAAGCATCCAAGCGCTTTGGGAAATGTTTAAGATAAACTCTAACAGATTAGTTATTTATGATGGAGTTCTATGATGCCATTCTGGACCATGCAATGGTATCACTTAAACCTATATTTTGTTTCTAAGGTAAAGTGACCTCTAGCAAACTTTGACAAGCCACTTACAAGACAATACCATCAGCAGGAAGGTCCAAATTTCAGGGCACTGTTATTATTCCTGGACTGAAAAAGGCAGGGTATATGATGGAAAAGCTAACATAGGTTTCTGACAAGCAGTTAACAAATACCTGCTATTCAGATTTTTAAAGTATTAAGGCATGAAGAAGCAATAGTGATCCTGAAAACAATAACTAGCACTATAGTGAGAAATAAGTTAAAAAAAAAAAAAATTTAGGTAGGTCAAAAAAGTACGGTTAATGAAAACCTGGTGGCAAGGAAGTTCCAGAAGCATAGTAAGGGTGTGATTTATTCCTCGACGTCAGGTTTGAGGAAGCTTACTTTTGCTGTACTTTCTTAAGTGAAGAAACAAACAAAAACAGTGCATGGTGTTTACCTCATTAGAAGTAACTTTAAATGTAACTTGTGATCCCACCCCCCACTTAAAAAAAAAAATGTGTGGCTATCATTTAAAACGGACAGTGTTGCACTTAGTGACAATGATTCCGTTAAAGAGCAAGTTTTGGGTAAGTGCCCTTTTAAATGTCCTCAGAAGGAAGATTTAAAAGGGAAGTGTATTCCATTAGTCTGAGAGAATGCTTAGATTGCAGCCATGAAGCCCTCGGAGCGGTGGTTTCACACTGGGAGCAGTATCATGCTCAAGGACGGTGGGAATTTCCCCCTGATGCTTCTAGGCTGTGTGAATACTGGGAAGAGGAAGGGTGACCCCTCTGGAATGGCTGGACCCCGGGTGATGAGAAGAAAGGAATGTTATCAAAATTCCCTTCAAAAGGAACCAAGACACCACAATGGCAGGTTACTGGAGGAAAAAGCCTGCAGCGAGGGTGGGAACCCCGCTAGCAGTGAATATTGGTTTGGGCACAGTTGCGGAGATGCCTATGTAAAAGAGAAAAGCCATGGTTAATTTTAAAACGGCAAAAAGGAATTAAAAAGACAAAACCAAGACCAGAGGCATGGTTTACAGTTCTTTGATGATCTCGTTAATTAACTTTTCACACTAATTGCATAGGACCTTGGAATGCCTTTTTCCATTAAAGGTGTAGACTTACTCAGTTGAATTAGACCGAGGTCTAAATCTTTTGCCTCTGATTTTCTTTCTGTTGCCTCCCAGGTTACCTGAAAAAGATGGTTTATGGCTAGATTCGCATATAAATGAACAACTGCCATATGTTTAATCACACAGTATTTCAAGTGGTAATATTCCCAGCCAGTCCCACCCAGAACACAGGGCTGTATAGCACATACAGCCTTCTGAGTTTGTCCAGAGCCCTGATACTAGTGAATCCCATCATTTCTCAACCAAGAAAAAAAGACATGGACTTTCATAATAAATGCCCTCATCTCTGTTGGGAGAAGAGCTAAAGAGCTTACAGGAAAGAACAAATCTTTACAACCAAGAACCACAAAATGTAAAATTTGGGTTCTGCAAACAGACACACTAGCTGTTCAAAATGCCGCCCTCTACCTTGCCAAGAGTTACTTCGAGGTCGTCCATTTTCACAGATGTCTGAAATGTGTTTTGTGTCTGGGATCCTTTCACTCCAAGAATGAGAAAGCCCATTAGACCTGAAATTGAAAATGTATATATACTGTTCAAAAATATAATCAAGTGAATGCTTTAAAATCAGTAAGCAAAATCTCTAAGCACTACTGTGCATTAAATAAATCAAGAAAGAAAAAAATCTGAAATGAAAGAATGAAGAGAACATGAAAGTCTTCATGAAGAAGGCAGAATTACACAACATTCAATGTAAGAAAAGTCAAATACAATGGAACCCCATTACAATAGTTTATAGTTGAAAAGTATCAGCACACAGTGCAAGCCAATCACATTGCCAGCAACCACATGTAACAAATTCACTACATATTTCAGCTATATAACTGGAGCAGAAGAGTTATAATGGGGTCCCACTATAGATGTTTCTTAACTGTAAAGCAATGGTTTTCATTCAAATATTATGAGAACATGGACTTCCAAGAGATTTCACTAAGATCTGTTCAACTGAACCTAGTCAACGTTTACCAAAGTAACATTCAGGTTTTTTTAAACAATAAAACTATTTTCTGAGAATTGGCATTTTCTCCACAAATACGGCCACCTCAAAATGTAGTGTTGTTAGTTAACTGTCCAATAACTGAACTAAATCACATGTTTATGCTGGAAGTATCTCTCACAAAGCCCATGTACCATGATGCCCTTGTGCTATCTGTGTCCTGCCATCTTAAATAAACTGTCTACAGAAGCAAAATTCATACACCTACCACATAAAAAAAGTATTTTGACAAACTATATATACTTAGGAAGAGTTACATAATTTGATACCATTTTTAAATGCTTAAAAGTCATAACCCATTTTTCTAAAATCTGGGAATTATTCAAGTCAATATTTTAAGTTCTTCTTGAGATACATTAGAAAATAGCACTATGCTTAAAATATTTTCCATACGTCATTCCAGTTAATCACTAATAAACGTCCATTTTAAAAGGAATCTTCTACAGATGAATGAAAATAAATGGAACTCAGCACAATTATTACATATTAATTCCCCAAATTAGGATTTTTGCAATGTAAATTTGCTAATTATAGAATGAATCTTATTTTGTACAGAAGGACAACAGAAATTCCACTGGAATACATTGATTTCTCTGCTTATTTACCATCTTATTAATTTAAAATTAAATATGTGACCAAGAAAATATTTATATACAGGCAGAATTTAGATCTTATTCTCTTAGCCAAAAAAATTCCCAATATGTTAAAAAAAAAAATAAAAATTTGGGGGCATTATAGATTTGTACTCCTTGTGCAAAAACTAATATTTTTACTTTTGCTCTAAGCTATGTTATCTGAGTAAAAACAATCCTTCATGCTTAAGATAGTTCTACATAAAGAAGAGTTCCCAGATTTACTGATTCTTTCTTTTCTCCTTTGTGATTGTTTACTGAGTGAAATCCATTGCAGAATTTTTACAGATGATTCACTTATTTAGAATTCCAGAAGAGATCACATTTCTTCTAAACAAACTAGAAATTTCCACTTCAGTCTACAAAGTAAGTACTGTGCCCAAAGTAATGTACTGGGCTATCAAAAATTTTTTTTCTATATATTACACCAACAATATTAAAGAAACTTTTCCACAGGAATATTTTAGCTTTCTTGAATGTGAATGGAGGTCTAATTTCCTAAAACATTCCAACTATTTATTTCTTCTACCAGTTTATTTTATTAAGCAATTATACAGCATGCAGAATTTTAACTGGTCTTATACATCTTAAGATCCTGGATAAAGAATATAAGATCGAAGTTTAAAACATATAAATAATATATTAACCCCATTTGTCCTATTATAAAACTCAGGCAAATATATTTAAATATACTTAAATTAATTTGGCAACCAAACTCTAAATTAGAAAGTCTAGAAATAATCATTCCAGGAATAAAAAGCAAAATCATAATATTCAAATATACAATTCACAGAAAAGCGATCTTTTTTTTTTTTTTTTTTTTCACAGCAAGCTTAGCTTTGGTATATTTAAAATTTTTAAATATTCAACGCAACACTTATATTACCAACTTAACAACTGCTTTACGGAAGCATGACAGTAACCTTTTTCTTTGACTACCAAACATGACATAAAGCTCACCATTTAAAATATTATCACATACTATGAATAGTTTCTCAAGCCATATAAGAGCAAGATTGAAAAACCCTATGATTTCTATATAGATTTAGGATTGCTGTTCATTTAGTTCAGTTTTGTTTTGATTTCTGGCCTGATTTGTTTGAGTGGTTCTGAGCATATGGCATTTTGAAGCACAGTAATCAAAGAACAAAGGATACTATTTTAACATTCAAGAAAGAAGGAAGAAGTAATCAAACCTGCTGCAAAATAATGAAATGTTCTGACTAATGGAATAATGTGTGATGGAACAGGCAGAAATCTGAAAATGCGACAGAAAAGCAGACCTCTTCTTAGAACTAGATGCTGAGTTTGTGCTGATTCCGGGAGGAATGTCGCTATAAAAAGAGTCACCATCTCCAGGCTTTTTTACATAATCTCCCTGGGGTAACTGTCTAAGGCATAATAAACATTTCAGAGTCAGAAAACAAGACACACACATGAACACAGACATATACAAATATTATTTTAGGAAAAAAAGAGGTAGGGGTAATGATCTACATGAACCAAATCTATAACAACACATAAGATTATTAATAAATGTGACAAGTTTAAGTAAGTCATTCTAACTGCCAAGGTCAGAAATGCAATCGCTTAAGTCTTTACAGTCTGGATGAATAAAGCCTTGCTTCAGGGGAATACTATGGAAAGATGAGGTTTTTCATTGTAACTTTATTATACTTCAAGATGTTAACTGCAGTTCTGTCTGAAAATAAATAAATAAATAAATAAATAAATAAATAAATAAATAAATGGTGCTGAAGGAGACATGTCGGGACAGACAGTCCCTGCCCCTCATAAGGCATAGTTTTGTTTTTGTTTTTTTTTACTGTCATGAATAAACTATTTATGATTTCTAAATGTGATATAATGTAACCTTAATTGGTCTTCAAATAACAGATTAATTTCTAAGCCATGTCTATAATTTAATCCAAGTAAATTCTTATTAATCTGTTCAATTTGGAGTTTCACTGTTCATTTAAGAGGAATATGAAGAAACTGAAAGAGATTCAAACATCAATCAAAAATGTAATTCTATAACTGCACAGGAGAATATGTGAAGGAAGATGATTTAGCAAGAGGAAGAAGGGGTTGAAAACAATTCTTGTTGAGACTATAGGAAGATATTTATAGGTAGTTGGTGGGTGACCTCAGTTCTCTGTCTCCACCATAGAAGGATTACAACAAAGGAAGATCTACTTACTCTGTACTATTACTGACCCCACTTGCTCTGATTTTGAATTAACTACGATTAAAACAGACTTTTATTACTTTTCCTAAGGGAGGAGGGTAGAAAACTATAGAACGGACCACTCAATCTCAATAACCAATCATCAGCCAGTGCATGGACCGCAAACAGCCATGTGCATCCAAAACTTGATTCAGTTCCATTCAGAATCATTGTGGGAGGTGCCACAAACTGGTGCTGGATTGAAAATTTTAAAAAGAATATACTTAAAAAGGTATCCAACGAAGGCCACAGTTGCTAACTGCTTTTCCTACTTGGTCTTTCCTTAGTTACCATGCTTACCTTGGTTACTTGCTGATGTTAAATTCTATTTTATTTTTTTTCTATTTAAAAAAAAATTTTTTTAATGTTTATTTATTTTTGACAGAGAGACAGAGCATGAGCGGGGGAGGGGCAGAGAGAGAGGGAGACAGAATCCGAAGCAGGCTCCAGGCTTTGAGCTGTCAGCACAGAGCCCGACGCGGGGCTTGAACTCACAGACCGCAAGATCATGCCCTGAGCTGAAGTCGGATGCTCAACCGACTGAGCCACCCACCCAGGCACCCCTAAATTCTATTTTTAAAAAATGCTACTTTCAGATATTTGCCTTGCTTGTACTAATTCCCATTCTGTTTAAAATGTTTACAATACTGGATCATTCGCTCTTTGGAATGACTGAATACTTCTCTCATATTTTTTCAATCCTATACACTCACACACCTCCATAAATTAAATTTTCAACCCATACGAAGCACATATAATAATTTATGTGATCCTCCCTTTCAAAGAAAGTCAAATTTCTCATTAGAATTGCATGTAAGACTAATTTTACCTATAACTCTGTGACACATATTCCTTCAAAATATTTTTAACCCCTTACGTGACTTCAGCTGATAATTATAACCTTTTTTCTTTTTCCCAGTATATTACAAAACATTAATTTTTGATAAGAAATAAGACAATTCCCCCATATTCATAGTGTTAATAAGACAGAGGTGGTTGGATGGCTCAGCCACTTAAGCGTCCAGCTTTGGCTCAGGTCATGATCTTATGTTGGGCTTTGTGCTGACAGCTCAGAGCCTGGAACCTCCTTGTGAGTTCAAGCTTTGCATCAAGACCTGTGTTGACAGCTCAAAGCCTGGAGCCTGCTTTGGATTCTGTGTCTCCCTCTCTCTGCCCTTCCCCTACTCATGTGCACACACTCTCTCTCTCTCCCTCTCTCCCAAAAATAAACATTAAAAAATTATAAAAATATAGTAATACAGGACAAATGATACATATTCTTATTCAAGAGATCTTTAATCTCTGGAATCACATTTTCTGCCTTGCCTCCTATGAGTAAAATATTCTATCAATGCTCAAAAAAAAAATGATCTCAATAAAATCAGAGCTCTGTATGTCGTCTCAGGGAGGAAACTTTCCTTTTGGATATTAATATTATAAAAGAATGCCAAGGAACATCCATCAATATCACATTTCCAATAATAATCCTTATGGTTAAATCCTTTTCATCATCATTACCTTTAATGATCATCTGTATAAGTTGATGAGATGTAACTCACTACAAATTAAAAAAAGACAAGTTCCAAATCCACTTGAATTTTCCCATTAATCTATCCCCTAAATTACCTTCTCTTTACATGGTTCTAGCATTTGTGCATTTACCCAGGGCTCACTTAGCTGATCATGCAGGCTTAAATGGACTGCCTCTCATGACGGATGGGCTTAGATTTGTTGTTGGTTTGTTGTTGTTGTTTTAACTGTGCACATTTTACACTCCTTCAACATAATTCCTCTGCAGTGCATGGTCATCTATCACACAACACACAAAACTCCTAAATGCCAAATATATCATAAACTGTGGGCTTCAGTCAAGGGGCTGGAAGGAAGTTCAAGTACAATGAACTTCTGGGGCATGGCCTTGTTTTTATCGTGATGGGCAGATTAGATTCTTACCTACCTCTATTAGGAAGACTCCAAAATATAGACGCTACTCTGCATTCTCCTTACAATTCCATAAGGAATGCATGTAACTTTCTTCACATATTAAATGAATAAAAATGTTAATTATAAATTAAGAATTTTGTTAAATCTCTTAAGAATAATATTTAACATTCTTCACTGTCCAGAAATTTATCCTTCATCAATATCCATTACAGATTATAACAAACTGATTTCTTCTTGCTTAAACTTTAGTGAAGATAGAGAGTATCAGGTCCCCATGATCAATGAAATAATATTTCATCATTTGTTACATAAGATCATAAGTGACCAGCTAATTGATTCTTTAAAAAATTTTAACTGAATGTATTTTTCTAGTCTTTGTGACTTTCTTCTTAAATTTTGCTCATTTCATGGAATTTTGAATCAAGAAGTGATTACTACATTAGATGGCTTGACCAGTGCCAAGTTTTGTAATGGGAACATTATCTCATGTTTCCCACATTATATGCAAATATTGTAGACATGTGCATGAATTTTTATAAATAATGGCCAAATGAAAATAAAAGTTTATTTAACTAAATTCTTTTTCCTCAAGAAGGAACCCTCTTATGAGGGAAATCTGGTATTTCTTTAAAGGGTCCATTGAACCATAATATTTAATTTAATAATCCTTACACAGACTCAAAATGAGAATACAATGAGAAAAAGTAAGTCTTAACCTTCATGCTGAAGGAAGCATTTCTCCAATGTTTTGTTGGTACCTGGGTTGTCTGATATTGGAATTGTTACTTTGCTGTTTTAAGAAATATTGTGTAATGTGTACCAAGTCACATTGACAGATGCATGAATGTCACTGAAATAATAATAATAATAGTAATAATAATAATGTAAAAACAAATTAAGATAGGTTTGAAAAAAATGAGGGGAGGGTGGTTCACAAGCAGAAAATAAACTGGTTAAAAAGGATGAGAGAGAAAAGAAGTGGGGAAAGGGGTTTCTGCTTAAGGAATAGATCAGGAAGATATGATCTAGTTATTTATTCTATTTCACATTAATTATAATGATGTGTGTTCATTTCAGACAAAGGAAGAAAATATTTCAGCTCACTATGGATGTCTCATAAATCCAAGTTCAGATTAATGTTTTCTTATTCTATTGCTCTTTGCAAACCTATCTGAAAACTAAAGCTCAAACTTGTAATTCTTGTTACAAAGTATACACATGCTGGGGCACCTAGTTGGCTCAGTTAGTGAAGCTTGAGACTCTTGATCTCGGGGTTATGAGTTTGAGCCCCCTGCTGGGTATAGAGATTGCTTAAAAATAAAACCTAAAAAAAAAAAAGTATACAGCTGCTAAATCCTAAAGCAATTATGCTAAAAATGTAAGTGATAGCATCAACTGAAAATATTATGGAAGTCTTCTTCCCTGAAGATTTTAAAGAAAAAGATCAATAGCCATCTATCCAACCACATGATGTGTAAGAACTCTCGGTGGCTCCTAGGTTACATGGTTCTACCCTTCACAAGGTAACATCAGCAGATTTAAAGTAATATCATTCATGTATTGGGTTCTGCCTCTACTGTGCCCCAGAATAGGGTTCTATTTTTTATTAAGCAATTTGTAAACAAAAAGAAAACAATGGGTTTGCTTCACATCTTTTTGCCAGACCTGCTATTAAACCTATCATGCCAAGTTATCAAGCTCCTTCACAGAAGTACTTGCCTGACCTCTCCAATAATTTGAAAGTTATGCCCAATGGCATTTCTGAGCCATTATATCATTAGTAAGAATCTGATAACTAGCTACATATTTAATACGGTCTTGCATTTAGTGTCAAAGCAAACCTTTATGTTCACGCATACCTATACCAGGTCAACCAGTATGTGTGGGTCTCATTCATATCCGTGAATGCTGCCTTTCTCTTTGAGAATAACCACATCCACCTCCTTTATTTGAAGATCAGAAAAACACAAAGCCCTCAGAGACCACATACTAATAACTTCCCTTGCGATAATGCTTTATAGATTACAAAGAACTTTATCTGGTTTTAAAGTCGTGGAAAGTTTAAATGATTTCCCAAGACCACATCCTAGCAAGTGGATTTCTGATTTCTTGCCAATTGGTCCGCTCACCATGGAACCTCAGAGGAAAACCTACCTTAAAGGCAAGGATGACTCAAAATTCTTATTTCTATTTCCTGGCATCTTTTAGAACTGGACACATCTTTATTTGAATCCCTGACAATATTTTTATGAGACTATAAATTTCTTAATGCATCCTTTGTTCCATTCACCTTACCACCTGCTCTGTAACCATTGACAAATATTCTCAAAAAGGAAAGTCCTTCAGAAGATATTTATACATTTACGACTTGCTGATCTAAAGTCCACTGTTTGCTACTTCTCCACTTTGAGGATTATTATACAAGGCCTAAGACTCATTAGCAATGGACAGGGCAAAAATAAATAAAGTTTGTGATGAAACATATCAAAATACATAAAATAAATATCTGTCGAAGATGTGACAGCTCTCAAAATAATGAACTAGATTCCAAAAAAGTAACCAGATCGACAAAATGATGACTCAGTAATACCAGGAGGCATGAAATTTTATCAGACACATAACGAAAATTCTTAATGTAAAAATGTTAACTGTTCCTAAGCATATATTGAGATAGAATAAGAAACTGGTACACAGTTTTGCCTATGAATAATTTTTTGTACCGTGGGCAATCCCCTAATTCTGGATAATACTCTTGGTGAGAATGTGTCTTGGAGCACTGGTTTAGGTTTGCTTATGTTACACAGTAGTGACATTTTACTTTTTATCTTATATAGCTAGCAATATTAAATTACTTTAGAGTCTTAGCTACTATGGAAATGAGCCTGGGTCATCAATATTTGATCTTATTAGTCTAATTTTATTTTTCATTAGAGAAATCCACCAAACTTAGATTTCAGTGTGACTGATCAAATTCTACCCAATAGAAAGCTTAAATGATTCCAGCTCTTCTCCTGTAGTTCCAGACACTAGAATTTTAAACATATCAAAAAGAAATCTAGTTTTTAAAACTTAATTAATTTTGTTTAGGTTTACCTTTTACATTAATGATGAGTTAGTTACCCAGAGCAAGGTGAATATTTTCTATTATCTATGCTAACTGACCAAGATCTGCCTTGTGAGCACATTTATAGAGACTATACTAATGGCTAAAGTCTTCTAGGAATTTTAAATTATAACATGGAAGGAAACCGAATGAAAAAATGAAATCTGGTTGGGGAGTGAAAAGGTGTTATCACGTTTATTACTTCTTATTTCCAATCTGCCTCTGACATTTAATGGAACAGTGGGGAGAGTTATGTAGGAACCTGCACAGATATCTTGAGCACAAAACTAGTACTATGTGATGTGCAAGACCTGGTCTGGCTCATCTATTTCCAGGATATTTAAATGTTTTTATTGGGGCGCCTGGGTGGCTCAGTAAGTTAAGCGTCCAACTTCAGCTTAGGTCACTATCTCGTGGTCAGGGGATTTGAGCCTCGCTTCCAGCTCTGTGCTGACAGCTCAGAGCCTGGAGCCTTCTTCAGATTCTGTGTCTCCCTCTGTCTCTGCCCCTCCCCTGCTTGCGCTCTGTCTCTCTCTCTCTCTCTCTCTCAAAAATAAATAAACATTAAAAATTTTTATTAATAAATAAATAATTTTTTGTATCAACAGCTAAGAACATTAATAATTTTTTAAATGTGAAAAGTGAAGGAGATATCTCAATATGGACTAATTTAGATTTAGAAAAAATAGGCATTTTTATAAAACTACATGAATGCTTTGTATCTCTTTTTATGCTGTTAGCTAAACACAGATTTTAAGGTTATGATGAATAGGGGTACCTGACTTTATGGGCTTTTATATTTATAAAAAAAGTACACTAGACAATCTGAGATTCTAATAATGCAAATCATTTCTTTACCTAGGCAATTACCTAATCAGTACAAAAATATTTTCTTAGGCAGAGATAATCAGGCCCATTAAGTACTAGGACATTCTCCTGAACCCAACACAGTGCCCACAGAAATGTTATCATTTATGAATGGAAGTTACTAATACAACAACAGTAACAAATAACAAATAAATTCCTTTATAAAGTACTAGGCAATAAGATTGTTTAAAAGATGAAGAAAAGCCAATTAATTAATGTAAACACAAGTGGTTCCTTAACATAGAGGAAGTTTGTTTGAGATGGAAAAAAATTCAATTCCACACATATTACTATAAAGGTAATACAAGTAACTGCTATTACTGTAGTATTGTTGGATGAAAGAACCATTAAAATTAAACAATAGGTCTATTTTAAAGTAATACATTCCTCAGCACCATTATTAAAATTATCATTTCAAGGTCATGAAAAACAAGATTGCTTTATCATTTCAACACAAAAACAAAGTCAACCTGATTTATAACTGCATGTATAAATTCCAAGGATGCTAACAGGATTTAAGCTTTTCAGTTATATGTTCAGGTTATTCTCATCACATACCTCTGTTCTCGATAATTTCTTTTCATGGACAAGAAGAGAAGGGGGGGAAAAAAAGAATTAGTTACCTATGGAAGTACATTCAGAGAGAGCACTAAACATAAAAGCTCTAACACTCATCGAAAGGTCTCTACAAAGGATTTTGAATTGCAGAACTAAAATGAGGAATACAGTCTCTCTCTTACACACACACACACACACACACACACACACACACTCCTCACTTCATCTTTAGAAATGATACCAATGGATTAGTGACAATATTTTCAAATAACTATTTTTAAAAGCATAAATAAGCTTCAGTTATTAGAAAAATAACTGTCTTCTCAATATCAATTGTACCATATTTAACATTTAGTAATGCTCTAAAGTCAATCTTACTCAACTTACTTATATAAATTAACTGTGCTTCCATAGAAATAAAAATCATAATTCATTCCTTTTTGAATCTATACCTGCAAACTAAAGCTCTTCCTAAGAATTTCAAATAGGAGAACATAACTGGACCCTAGAACATTTTATGTCATCATGTATGTAAAATATTAGAGTGAGTTAATTCACAGCTGTTATGGACCTTCTAATTTACCACTACTTACTGAAACTGTACACTGGAAATACTTTGTTCAAAGTTTAGTCTCTGTTTTTCACTAAAACAAAATTACATGAGTTTTAAAACACATGATCTTAAAAATGTGTCCTAGATGGTATAGTAGTTAAGACACCAGAACTCAAAAGAGTTAATTTTTAACTTTCTATCATGACCTAATTAAGTTTTAGTATTTTGAAGACAAGTTAGAAAGGCCAAGCAACTGAGTAGTGGGCTCCTTCCTCCTAGATCAAGCATGTTTCCATATTGCTTTCATTTGTAGCACCTTCCTCTGCCTATCTAGTCCAATAAGTATATTGGCTTTTTAAAAAAAATTTTTAATGTTTACTTATTTTTTGGAAGCAGAGAGAGACAGAGCATGAGTGGCAAAGGAACAGAGAGAGAGGGAGACACAGAATCCAAAGCAGGCTCCAGATTCTGAGCTGTCAGCACAGAGACCAATGCGGGGCTCGAACTCATGAACCATGAGATCATGACCTGAACTAAAGTCAGATGCTTAGCCAACTGAGCCACCTAGGCACCCCAAGTATCTTGGTTTAATGATGAGCTCATGAGAGTAAAAGTTCCAATTTGTTACTTATGATTTTTCATTCTTCAAACCACTGGATAGTGGGGGAGAGAATAAGCTCCAGAATTTTTCTATTCAGTATGTGTTAATTTTATTGCCTCAGTGTGATTACGTGAGTGGTCTATCAGTTCCAAGTGAGTCTTGCTCATTGCCTATTCCTGCCATTCCTTCACTCCAAGGCTTGGAGAAGGGGTAGAAAGTTTAATTGGAAGGATTAATGAGGAAATGAATTCCCACGTCCTACATCCATCTTTGAATTTCAAATAGAGTATGAAATTCATGAATTTAATTCCTGTATTAAAACTTAGACATTCCCTTTCTATTCTTAAACATATTCTGAATAAGTTTAGTAGCATTAAAACTTCCATCATTTACGTTCAAACTATTTATGAAGAGGATACTGTTGTATGAATAAGATTGGTATTTTTCCTTAGTGAATATACAAAGTACAAATATTCAGAAATGGAAAAAAAACAGTGAAATCTCAAAAGAATTTCATAGAAATAAGAAATGATATAAAGAAATAAGTATTTTAATTCTAATTATTAAAGCAAAGGTAATTTCATTAGCAATAGGAGTTTAGATTTCATATTTTCTGAAAAGTAATTTTTTTCCAAGATTGCAAAAACATGAAATACCAATTTGCATCAGTAGGTGGCAGAAAACTGCACACAATAGAACTAATAATTTTGCTTTCCCCTTTTCCCATGACCAATGAAACCCCTGAGCTACTTCAAGAATGCAAAGCTTCTGATGACAATTGCCACATAGGTCTTAAATCAGGGAAGTTGAGGAAACAGTGTTACTCCAAGATGGGGCTGATTCACCTGAGGTGTGAGGCAAGATCAAACAACAAATACACAGAAAAGCCTTCCTTTCAAACATGGGAATTTACAACTTCTAATGTTATGCTGAAATCAGCTCGTGCAAATATAAGTATGCAATATACCTGATGGCCTGCACATCAAAAAGGCCCATAGGTAGTGAGCATGTATGAGCCGGTACAGAGCTAGGTTCTCATTTAATCAAGGCAAAGCATTCCTACTGTGCTGTGCCCTCCTTCACTGGTCTAGGCTGTATTTACTATGCTGTGCTGAACTATATACTATGCTGTCTGGGTTGCTTGTTAATATAGCCTTCCACAAATGCCTTCTATCTTTTAATGCCTTTAGCATATGAACTTTATTGTGGCAGTAAGTTAAATGTTTTCCATCAAAGAAATTCTTTCAGAGTTTTGACCTCGGAAAGAGCAACAGCCATGTACGCTTTTAAAGAAATTTCTTTTAACTCAACTGGTTTAAGACTATGTCAGGTAATAATAATAGTAATAGCACATAATTATATAGTGCCTAGCCTACTGAAAGGCTTGGGGTAATTTGGAAGCCTAAACTATTCTAATATCCAAGTCTTTCAGTGAACTAAGTTTGGTCTATGAGGGCGAAAAGGTGCTAAAATGCGGTAATGGCCAGAATGCCTAGAAAAAATTGCAGGCCCTTCAAAAGGGAGAAGCCCCGTTGGCCCGGGGTGCTGAGACATCATCATCAGAGATCAGAACTATGATTTTAAGTTGAAATATTAAACATAACTTAAGGTTCACCATATTTAAGTGTCAATTTATTAAATTTAAATAATTTACTTGAATACTAAGGAAATTTTTTACATCATAAGATGTACTTTAAAAGGAAGTTAAACATATTAAATATACAAATAAGTTTTGAATTTTTGAAGTCATTTACTCAGCTAAATGTTCAACGAGATGCAGGATTCAAAAGTTATATAATTTATAACTTTTTAAAAATTATATATAAGAACTAAAAACTTGTAAATTGAACTTGGAAGCTTAAGAATTAGGTTGTAGGGGTACCCGGGTGGCTCAGTAGGTTAAGCATCTGATTTCAGCTCAGGTCATGATCTCACGATTCGTGGGTTCAAATCCCATGTTGGGCTCTACGCTGACAGTGTGGAGACTGAAGCCTGCTTCAGATTCTGTGTCTCCCTCTCTCTATGCCCCTCCCCACTCACGCTCTCTCTCAACAATAAACATTAAAAAAGGAATTAGATTGTAAAAGTTGTAACTTAAAGCTGAATTTTAATTTGAACAAATAAAATAATCTCTGAACAGTATTTTCTTCACACACAAAAACCCAATATTAACAAATAATAGTATCTCCTTCATACTGCCTATGAAGATAAAGAGGTTTTGTCCTCAGCAGGATGCAAGGCCATACCAAGTACGCAGCCAACAGATGTGCTGCTGCTGTTCTTGTCAATATTGATGTTATCACTGGGGTGGTTAGTAAAGCACTATGCTCCCTACATAACTATCTTGCCTAGATTTTTGGATATGGGTTTAAGTCAAGAGAACCTGTGTCACTAAAGAGCCAATCCACACAGCCTTAGTTTAAGACATGATTTAGATTGATTTCACTTCACACCATGGTTTTTAAAACAATATTCTTTACTTTAAGAATAGAAGGCAGTTATTTCAAAATTTATTTTCAAGAATAATAAATCATGATTACCTCTAATCATGCCAAGAATAATCACTGATTGCATGTTCAGCCAGAATGATTTTCACTGAAAATGCTACAAAACTTTCTAGATGTTTAATTCACTTAAACAAAATGTTTTAAAGTATATTTTGATAGTAACAATACTGAGACATTTCACTTACTTATAACCCCATGCAGTTATTCCTAATATGAGGGCCAGCACCAAGATAGTGCCAGCGATTATGCCTATTATGATATTGGTACCAGCAACACCTACAGGGAAAAAAGAAAACAATGAAGATCAAGTGTATGTAATTGAAATTTTGATACAAAGTTCTTTCAGGAACTTTATTCTCCATATTTGGAATCATGACACTAACAAAATTATTTGTTTTAAAAAGTGGGTATTGTTTTCTTTTACCAGTCTCAATGTTAGAGAATATTTTTTTTCATTTAATGTTTTTGACCTACAATTGATACGCTGTTGTAGTGGTTTCAGTTGTACAGCATAATGATTTGGTATTTGTACATACTGTGGAGTAAAAAAATGGGTGTTTTTTAAAAGGATAAAAAAATCAACCATTACTTAGCAATCCCCATCAACTGTTTTTTAAAAAATAATTCTTGGCTTACATTCCCTTTTAATTCTTGTCCCAGTGCGTTCTGCAGTTTTATTTTCCATGTAATTTTCTCAAAAATAAGATGAGGTCAATGAACTACAAGAAGAGTAAAGACTGAAAAAAAGGGAGGGTAAGGGTGACCCTACTATATTGCCATAGCACTCTCTGGACAAGAACTTGTAGAAATTCATGTTCTTTTTTACTCTGACCTCTTCCTCAGGAATTCCAGAGATGTTACAGTCTTTGTCTCTCCATCTTTTTTTTTTTTCAAGTTTATTTATTTTGAGAGAGAGACAGCACATAGAAGAGAGAAGAGAGAACATGAGTGGGGCAGGGGCAGAGAGAAAGAAAATCCCAAGCAGGTTCTAAGCACTGTCAGCGCAGAGCCCAAAGCAGGACTCAAACCCATGAACTGTGAGATCATGACCTGAGCCAAAATCAAGAGTCGGATGTTTAAGTGAATGAGCCACCTGGGTGCCCCCATGTCACTCCATCTTGACAACTTATGCAAAGTTCTTATTGCTCCCACTTGTACGTGTGATACACTGTCACTCATATATAAGCTCCTTAAGAGAGAAAACATGTCTACAGAGTTATACAATCAGTGCTCAGGTGATACAGATAATACAAGCACCGGGCTTGTAGTTCCCAGTCTTTGTAACAATGGCTGGCATCCTAGAGAAGGAAAAACCAAAGATAGAGTGTAGTGAGCAGGAGATCAGTGCTGGTCAGGCATGAGAGTGAGGCAGCAGCAGACTGGCAGAGGGCCAAGACTGGGCTGACTCTCAGGATTCAGTAATGGCACTGTTGTGTCACCACCTGCTGTCAGATAGGCAGAGATGTAATCCATAGGGGAGATCATGGTGGTGTGAGTGGCCCAGTAAGTCAAAGCCTTGGTCAAAATGCTCAAGTGACAGCCCAAGAGCAGAAAAGACTGATCAGAGGCCTGGCTGTTTTGCTGATAATGATCTGCACCACACATTTCAATCACCCAGATCTGTTTCACTCAGAGCAGCTCAGATCTCTTTTTGTCTGCTGCACTCATGAAGCATCCTTCTAGATGTCAACCATCAGTGATCATGTGCAACAGAGCAGATGGCAAATCCCCATGACAGAAGTGGCAGCCTCCTTGTCTGGGAGCCCTCAGTAAATCATTTCGGGAGCAGGGCATCTGAGGAAACTGGCAGACTCCACCCTGCCCAGGTCCTCTGTGAGATGGGTGGATGCAGAGGACCTTCTGGGTCAGTGGGGTTTTCCCACTGTAAGGCCTGGCATGTCTGTATTTTCTTCCTTTTCTTCCAGTGATTTTTAACAGGGATCAATAAACTTGGATGCCAGCCTGGTTATTTCTAAGTAATGGTAAGACTTTTGACAAGTCACTTAAATCCATGGATCTGAATAGCCACATCTCTGCTTTAACTGCTGAAAAGAAGCTCCACATTACCATTGCTAAGGCTGAGGATACCAGAATCTTAATTCTTTCACTTTCCTTGCTAAAGTCATCTTGGCTAAGCATTTTAACCTGTCTGGATGATTACAATGAACATACTTCTTTTTTCTCATCCTTTGGAAGTGAATGGACTTCAGAATTTGAGAACTTCTGTATGTAGAACACTCAATCATGAAAGATAATAAAATAGTTTACAAGGGGACCTCTCCTTGCAAAGTATGCGTTCTTTCAACTATCTGCGTTTAATTTCTACTTCTCCAGTTGGACCATTCTAGCTTTTAGATCTGCACCTGTTGTTTATTATCCATGTCCTTAATCCCCTTCCAGGCACCTTGGCTAAGGTTACTACTTCTAGAATTACCTACAGTTCAGGCTACAGAACTCGGGTTGAATACAGATGAGATTCTATAATGAAAAATATTAAAGTCGGGGCACCTGGGTGGCTCAGTCTGTTAAGCATCCGACTCTTGGTTTCGGCTCAGGTCATGATCTCATGATTCGTGAGATTGAGCCCCACCCACCTCAGGCCCTGCACGGATAACCCAGAGCCTGTTTGGGATTCTCTCTCACCCTCTCTCTCTCTGCCCATCCCCTGCTCATGCTTGCTTTCTTCTCTTTCTGTCTCTCAAAATAAATAAATAAACGTAAGAAAAAAACACACATTAAAGTCAACAAGATATTTAAAACTCAATTCTTCAACTGTTTTTTTTTCCTACGTATTCAGTCCCCAAATATAAAATTCTTCCCTTAAATTCAGACAGTTCAGAAAGAGGACTACTGCTTTTTCACTTAACTTCTAGGGTTTTGTTGTCAGCTCCCAAAAATAGAATACTTGAAAAATCTCAGTCTCATGTAGGACAAGATGAGGCTCAATCAGTAGACTAAGTTATATTCAATATTACACATGATTACAAGTTAATGGAAAATATCAACTTCATATTGTAGATCCCAGTTGTGTTTTATAGTTGAATTATAATCTAAATGAAACTATCTGAAGAGTTTCCTTTAGTTATGCATAAAACGATATAATGGCACCAAATCCAGTACCTACCATTGCCAGACAGAGTAATGCCAGTCTTGGAGTCCTCATTGTGAGGGAAGTAAGTGCTGCAGTCTGCACCCACCCAGTGTCTGTTACACACACACTTCAGTTCATTACTGCAAACCTGAAATCCAAAATCAATCAAGAGGAAACGTCAACTCTCTGATACAATGGCATGAAAACTAAAGAGTGATTTCTAATTGTTAATGCCTAGAATTTGATGGTACTGAAAAATTATCGGTACTTTCTTCTTCATACTAATTACCTTATTTCTCACTCAAGTACCCAAAATAATATTTTCTAGAGATCAGCAGTTAGACCCAAAGGGAAAAATGAATTTTAACAGGGGAAATGAGTTTACAGTCCAAAAAGAAACCAATGAAATTACTGTTTTGAATTTCATTAACTTAAATTTTATAGGAGGGAGGTTTTTATTTTTTTATTTAAAAAAATTTTATAGGAGGGAGACTTATAAAACTAAGCAGAAATACAAGCATTTGCCAATTATCTAATACAAACGTTTCTTTCTTCCAAACATAATGTCAGGAATTCTAGATGAAGAAGACATTGTTATCATTAGCATGAATGAACAAGAAATAATTTCAATGTTTTTGCCCTATCCCCCAAAAAGCATTTCCGCTAACATTTTCTTATTAAAGAAAGAAGACTTATTAGACTCATCTATAGGAGCAGAACTACTTACCACATGCCTTCTCTATTTTCATTTGGTGTAAGAATTCCTATCCTTTGGAAAAAAGTTACTAGTAAGACCTCCCTAAGAAACTTCTTGGCACATTCCTGGGGATCTACGTGGAATGACCAGGATTAAAGGCTGACAATTTCAGGACAGGGATCCTTCACCTCAACTGGATATTATGACCAGTTCAAGCAAAGAATCTGGTGAGGGTAGAAAGAAAATCATAGTACATGCCAAAAGAAAAAGAAGTGAAAATGATTTTATTAGTATAGGAATTCCTAACTGAAAATGAGAAAACTATAGTCACTAATAGAGCATGTTTATCTAAGCTACAAATTTTGTTATCTACGACTAACATTATCAGATAGATATATGACAGAAAGAATAAAATTTAGTATTTTATACAATGCCATTATTTCTATTCATTTGTTGATAAACACTTCCCTGAATTATTCAGTTTTCATTTCGAGGAGTTATCCTCAGCTGATACACACTCGGTGTGGCCACAACAGGTACTTATGATCTGTTCTAATTGCTTAGTGCCTGGACAATACGAATTGTTAAATACTGTGGCCAATGATCTTCCCTTTTACACCCTTTTTAAAAAACCCCATTACAGTTTATTAAAATTTGTCTCCCAGATCACTTGTAGAAAACTGGCCATTATACTTCTATTATATGAGATCACATTAACATGATAAGAAAGAAAAACAGAAGAATTTGGTTAGGAAAACTATACTTTTTCTTATTCCCAGGCTTGCACAGATTATGCAAGAGAAAGTATTCCAGTGACTATGACCAAATAACTGTTTACATGCCAGCTAGAAACACGGATAAGCATATTTTCCATTTTTACAAAATAAACAGGTTAGGGTCATGTCTATTTCTTTTTTTTTTTTTAATTTTTTTTTAATGTTTTTATTTATTTTTAAGACAGAGAGAGACAGAGCATGAGCAGGGAAGGGGAAGAGAGAGAGGGAGACACAAAATCGGAAGCAGGCTCCAGGCTCTGAGCCATCAGCCCAGAGCTCGATATGGGGCTCGAACTCACAGACTGTGAGATCATGACCTGAGCCGAAGTCGGACGCTCAACTGACTGAGCCACCCAGGCGCCCCCCTTTTTTTTTTAATTTTTTTTTAATGTTTTTATTTATTTTTCAGACAGAGAGACAGAGCATGAGCAGGGAAGGGGCAGAGAGAGAGGGAGAGGTCATGTCTATTTCTGTGTTACAAAAGAATAGAGGAGTTTCCCTGTGGCAAGGTACTGAATACTTACTCCATTTCCTGAACAAACAGTGCCTTCTTTATTGCTTAAGCAAGTACTAAAGTTGAAGGAAGCCACAGGAAGACACCTGTGTTCTAAGCACATCATTTGGGGACCACAAGGTGTCCCATCTTCCACATAGCCAAGATCTACATCTTCCTCAAGCTTCACATGCCCACCACTAAAAAAAAGGAAGCAAAAAGAAAATAGGATTGTATTAAGTCACATTCATTTTGAGAATCTGCTTTAAAAAACTAAAAAGTGGGCAAGAAAGTATTGCCCACTTATTGTACAACTGCAATAAAGTCGTACAGTGCTCTCTCTTCCACCATATATTCCTCCTTGGAAGAAACTACTTTCTACTCTATTTTCTACTCATCATCTAATAAAAAACAACAGCATGAGCATTTTCTTCCTTTAAATGAAGAAAGCAATTGAATCTTTTGATCTAATGCTTTTGAGATATTGACGTATTTTAGAATTTGAACATAATTATTATAGCAAAGGTCTGAATTAAAATAGCTTTATCATTTTGCCTTGGATATCATGTACAAGTCAAGTGAGGCATTACTGCTAGGATTTGATTTGGTAGTTGTAATTGTAGCTTTCAAGATTTCAAACATGTTTCAAACAAGCATGAGAACTGGTCTGGGTTTACATTTCCCAAGAAGGTTAATAATTTAAAAATTATATTAGAGAATGGCTAAAATATTTAACTTCACTATTCAATAGAGCAAGCCTACATGTTCTATAGAAATTTAAAAAACCAGAATGAGATAAAAATGTATATTCATAGTTGATTTACTCATATGGTGCCATGTCAATGCCAGCACATAAATCTCAATTCTTTTTATTTATTTTTATCAAAATGACACATGCATACAGTTTAAAGAGTCAATCAGATAAATCAGTTTTTTAAATGCAATAAAGTCTTACAGTGCTCTCTCCTCCACCATATATTCCTGCTTGGAAGAAACTACTTTCTACTCTTAATTGATTCTTTTGTTATTTATCCACACATTTTTAAATAATGAGTGTTACTATTTTTTATTTTTCCATTTCAGATATTAGCAACCAACTTACCTCTATGGAACTTGAAGATTTATGTCTTTTTCCTATACCCCCATCATAAATTTTGTTTAATGAATAGTTAAATCAATAATAAAAAGGCACATTATTACGACTATGTAAATGTTATTCAGTTGAGTGATACAGTGTGCCATAATTAAGTCTTTTCTTTCCTGCACAACTCTTCATTTTCCCTCAAATTAGCAAGTCTCTTATTTGTTGTCTTTTTTGCCTACTTTTTAAGAATCTGTCACCAATGTAAAACTGATCAAACTCTGCTAACCCCAAATCCATACTCGAGATGTGTCTTGAGCATCAGTTCATCTTCCTGCAGAAATGTCTCCTAGAGTTTCCATCTGCAGTCTGCCCTGCTCCTGTCTGATCTAGTTGTCTACTGTACCTTGTGGAAAACTTGAACACTTGGATTTCCCCTCACCATTCATTGCAGGATTGCCCTGTCTTCATGGTGGGTATTTTGTTTCCTACATGCACAGCCTTTCTCTTAGTTTACTCTTTGATTTTGGTGGAGTACAATTTCACCAATAGCTTCCTGAGAAATGGTACAGGGCAATAAATTCAGGGGCAACCTGAATATCGAAAAGTGTCTCTATTTTCTACTTTCACACTTGATTGATAAGGTACAGAAATAAGGTACAGAACTTATTTCAAAAATCATGTTGTCCATTGTCTTCTGATTCCCAGGGCTCCTGTTAATAAGATTCCAAGTCTGATCCTTTTTTTCTCCTCTCTGGAAACATCTGGGATTCCTTTCTTTGTCCTAAGGTTGTGAAATTTCACAATGACATGTTTAAATGTGACTCTAATTTCACTCAGTGTATTTGGCACTGGTGAACCTGTCAATGTAGAAACTCAAGTCTATCCATTGTAGACAATCAAAGTCATTGACAATTTCTTCACTGGTATTTTCTCTGTTCATCGTGTCTATTCTAACTTGGTGAGGTTTTCTCTGTGGTTCCATTCCTTTGCTGCTTTTGCCCTACTTTCTGGGAGATAATTTCAACTACTGAGTTTAATTCCTACCTCCCTATTTTAAAATTTCCAACAGCATTTTATTTCTATGAATGCTCTTCATTTTTTTAAATTTTTTTCTATTTTGAGTAAGAGACACAGCAAGCGAGCGGGGGAAAGGTACAGAGGGAGAAAGAGAGGGAATCTTAAGCAGGCTCCACACTCAGCATGGAGCCTGACACAGGGCTCAGTCCCACATCTCTGGCATCAAGAGTCGGATGTTCAACCGACTGAGCCACCCAGGCACCCCTGCTCTTCATTAAATAGCACTTTATTCTGGTTTCATGATAGAAATATCTTATCTCTCATAAATATTGACAGGTGCCTTTTTTTTCTGGCTCTTTGTAACTCTTTGTGTATGTGTGTTAGAGCCTTTATTCACATGTCTGATAAACTGCTCATATTTGAGTTAGGAAATCAGATAAACTATAGGAGATTTTAGGGCTTTCTGGCTGAACATCAATGAGGCTAGACCACTTCCATACACCCTGATATCAATATTGCCGGCTATCCTTCAGTTTGGAAACCTGCTTTATTATCTGCAGAATGTAAAGCTCAAATCTTTATTGGGAGGGTGAGCAATCCCCAGTTTAGGTGGGTCAGGCAGTAATCTGTTAGCAGACTTTCAACTATCTTCTTTAATTTTAGCCCTTCCTTGCCCCAAATCCTTTACTCCCTCTTGCAGAAGTAGATGATGCTACCAATTTTTGAGCCTTTTGGGAACTAACTTTATAACTGGGCTACCTCTCAGTTTTCCCCGTTACTGACTTAGGAATTCAGCTTTCTTAGTTTTTTTTTTTTAATTTTTTTTTAACATTTATTTATTTTTGAGACAGAGAGAGACAGAGCATGAACGGGGGAGGGTCAGAGAGAGGGAGACACAGAATCTGAAACAGGCTCCAGGCTCTGAGCTGTCAGCACAGAGCCCAACGTGGGGCTCGAACTCACGGGCCGCGAGATTGTGACCTGAGCCGAAGTCGGCCGCTTAACCGACTGAACCACCCAGGCACCCCTCAGCTTTCTTAGTTTTGACAACTATTTGCCACACATCCATTTGCCTTCCATACTCCAAAATTTTGTTGTTGTTGTCTCTTCTCCCTTTCTCTGCCTCCCTGTGGATACATGAATTCTAAAAAAAGATCCAGTTAGTGTCATTTTAGTGGGATTTCAGAGGGAAGTAAAAGAAGATGCATATATTTAATCCACTGATTTTACCCAGGAGTTCTCACTCACTTTCCTTAGTAGGAAAGAAATGCAAACCAAACCCTGCAAGGTATTACTGACCCATTAAATATAGCTCCAGCAACCAAAGTCAACTAATTCTCATCTTTTCAACCCTCTTGTGTCAGGATTTACTCAGTCACCTCTCTGGGCTAGATTCCATGTCGCCTTGCTAACATGCATGGGAACTGAAAACCGAAGTGATTTTACGCGGCAGTCCTCAGAAGTAAGATGAATGATGTTCTCATGGAAAGAGGTAGAGCATTACCTGCAGTTTAATGTTCTTCCCTGCTGCACAACCAAAGTAGATGTGATTTCACCGTCAAGTTCTCCAAGCCTTGGGATGTTACCAACATTGGTGCACAAAAGGTAACCACAAAGCACATCCCTGTGTTAAAAGATAACAATTCTTTACTTCTTTCCACAAAGAGAGAACAAACCATGTATAGTTAGAACAATAATCTTATCCTGCTTTAGCGTTTGTTTTTCATGTTTGTTTACATTTTATTTGCTCAAATTACAAGCTAAATACGCTCAAATTAGTTTGCCTCTCACTTTAAAAAGTGTCTTCTCTGAAACTCCTATTAGTGCACCAAAATCCCAACTGTGTTCTAGCTTTTCCTGTACTGTCCATTAGTTCAAGTATTTGTTAAAGGAAATTATCCATCAGATAGACATCTTTTAGATCAGAATCTCTTTCTCTAGAACATATTACCGGATATGTGAAAACATTTTTTATTATTTGGTAAGTGAATAAATGACCTTTGGGTGAGTATTCTTTTGGAATACAGCTCTTTCTTTAACCTGTTTCCCCCAAATAAAGAAGAATTATGTGTGTGTGGGGGGAGGGTATGTGTCTATATATATAGACACACACTCATGATCCCTTTTTCAATATATTCCACTATTCTTCCAACTGCCACATATAATAACTAAACCTGTAAAATATTTGTACTGGTACAAAATATTATCTAACATATTTTCTGTATATAGAACATTTTAATTACTAACATACATAATTATAAATACATATACTGATAACTATCTTGTCAAGAATGATTAGTAGACTAGCGAGATTATATATGGAAACAGGCTTTATCAGATAGAGAAAAGAGAAAAATTAGAACTTACATCTATCACTAGCACAGAAAAATGTATTAATTCATCCTTAAAAAACAATTTTTAAAAGTTATTTCATTTTATCATATCTATCATAAACAAAAATGCTTTCTTAACAAAGAAGAGATGGTCAACATTTTTATAAGTCTTATTTATGTGCATGGAGCTTACAAAGTACTTTAGGATATACAAAGAAAAAAAGACATGGTCAAGGAAATACACTCTCGGTGAGAAGAGAATCTCACACATAAACAACGATAAAACAGAGAGGCTGGGACAAGGGCCACAATAATAGAACAAAAGGCCGTGGGAATTCAGAGAAGAGGGAAATGACTTTACGTTTGTTTATTTATTTTGAGAGAGAAGGAGAGATGGAGAGTAAGCAGGGCAGAGGCAGAGAGAGAGGGAGACGGAGAACCCCAAGCAGTCTCCATGCTGTCAGCACAGAGCTTGACGTGGGACTCAAACCCACAAACTGTGACATCATAACATGGGCCATAATCAAGAATTGGATGCTTAAGTGGCCAAACTACCCAGGTACCCCGAAAATGATTTATTTCTAGAATAAACCCAGAAATAATTCATAAAGCATGGAGAGAGGTGGGGGGGAGGGGCAGAGAGAAAGGGAAAGAGAGAATCCCAAGCAGGCTCTGCACAGTCAGTGCAGAGCCAGATGCAGGGTTCAAACTCACAAACTGTGAGATCATGACCTGAGCCAAAACCAACAGTCAGACACTTAACCAACGGAGCCACCCAGATGCCCCTCAGTAGAAGACTAGAATACAGCATGCCAGATCTGCTTGGCTTAAAACACTGCTAAGAGGCCTTTGTAATAGACCAAGCGTTAACATATGTCTTAGCTGGGGTAATAGGAAAGGAATGAAAAGATGAATTAAAGATAAATGGTGGGGGAGTAAAAGGGAAGAATGACCATGATTTGGCATTTGGACAATGTGTCAGAGGCACAGTGGCATCAAGGTCCATTGTGAGGCTTCTCAACTGGAGGACAGTGAGTTATGGTGACCTCTGACAAAAACAGTGGTTTCGAAAGTCAGAGCCAGCTAACTGAGAACATATTCTGGTGGCTTTAATTTTTGTTGCTTTTGAGATGCTAGCAGGTGCCTTCTACGTGAGAAAGTCCTGAGGCAGCTGCAAGTGTGACCTGGGCCTTTGGGGAGAGGCCAGCATATGTGTTAAGATTTGGGAGGCTTCTGCAAGGTAGTGCTGGAATGCAGTGAAAAGATGAGGTGAGCAGGCAACCGAAAGCTCTGGAGGATGCAGAGAAGAGGAAATGGGACGCTGAAAGTAATGCTTGTAATTCACTAAGGGATAAACTCTGGACAAACTTCATCTCACCGTTTGTTGCACTGTATCCACGTATCTTTGTCTTTTCCACAGTTACCCTTCTCCGTCCCTTCGATGTTCAGTTTCTCATAGCAGTATTTGTCTGATGCCATCACCTCTGAAGCAGAATAGAGTTTTCTCTCAGTGAGGGACAGAACACGTGAGTTGCTCAAAATGTTTGCAGTAAGGGAAAGAAGCCATCTAAGGACTCTTCTTCATGACAATGTGGCCAGTTCCAAAACCTGGACCCATGGTTCTCCAGAGTTTTACTTGACCACAGACATCCATGACTCAGCTACATTCTTCATGACTGCTCATTGGAAATTTGGAAAACCAATCTATGTCAATCTTTGATAGGATTGAGGCTATCGGTTCCAAGGAACAACACTCCTCACAATTTGGCCAATAATTAGGGCAAGATACTACCAAATGGCTCCCAGAATAAATACTCCACACTTTAATCTTAGCGCCAAATATAAAGCACAAATTTTTCACGTGTCAATTTTTATTAATCATAACGATGAGTTTATTAAAATAGCTATGCACTATAATTAAAGATTTAAGAAACAGTATGAATTCTACCTTGTTTATAGTTAATTCTTATAGTTAATTCTATAGTTAAGTCTATAGTTAATTCTACCTTGTTAATTCCTAACAACTATCAAAAAAAACCACCTTAATTTTACTCTGTTCTAAATAAGCTTGAATTCATGTTAAATGTATGAGGGCCAAATAACATTTTAAACAATGTCAGCATTACAAAACTTTAATTTTGCTAAAGCCAGGGCTGGCTGATGGGATTGTCCTGTAGTGAGATCAAAAATGACTTCTGCAAACTAATCAAATGATTACTGTTTGTGTATATTTTATTTTTTTTTAATTTTTAATTTTATTTTTTATTTAAATTAAAGTTAACTTACATACAGTATAGTCTTGGTTTCAGGAGCATTTGTGTATATTTAAAAAAATAACTAGTCACCATTGGTAGTTCTTTTTCCCTACTTCTTGCGGTGAGCAACACTTTTATCTCAAGCGGGGGAAACAAAACTGTAACTCCGTTCAGAGTGCAAACGTGCACACACCTCCCCTCCCAAACAGAATGCAGCCACTATCTGTGACAAGTAAAGATCAGCATTATCTTTTGAGCTTGCTTTCTAATACAAATTGTCTTCTGAAGGAGTTTCAAAAAAAACTGCTTTCAAAAGGGCCAGTAACACTGGGGGAAAATAATGACACAACCTTTAAATACACATTTAAATAAAGATATAATTTAAGTCGTATGTTTTAGAAATCAATGTTACATTTCCCTCAGAAAGTGTGACAAACTTTGAAAGCGATAATGCTGAAATTGTTTTCTGACACAGTAGAGCTACCTCAGCAGAAGGTCACCTGTAATTTTAAGAGAGATGGTTGAGGAAGAAAAAGCCACTCTAGCTAAAGTGCTACAGTGCCAAGGGTGCCCTATCCAGGGTGCGTGTCCATTCCATATGGTTGTACAGGTTTTGCTTAAGGACATTGAGGTGAGGGAAGTGTAAACGGAGCTCAAATCCAGGTTTGTTCTATTCTCCAGGCTGCATACTCTGGGGTGGACTTCACCTGCCTGGCAGCAAAGGCACCTTATTTCCTGTCCAAAGGCACAACCAACTAGCCAAGTGTCTTTCAAGGGAGGTGCTCCTCTCTAATTCCACAAAAGCGACCCTTCCAAGACTTGCAGTGTCTTTGAGAATCCCCCAGTCATAAAGTGGTTCAAAATTAACTTCCAGCCCACACGTCATATGGCCTCATATCATATTGTGAAAGCAATCAATCCACGCTATTTACTTACTTTGCCCCCAGATGTATTTGCATTGTCTATCCCTGGTTTTACATCTTCCTCCAAAGCAAATCCCCTAAAATGGAAAAGCACACCTATTAATGATGCAGTGTCTGCTTATGTCGGATCACTGAAAAAGAAACTGCGACTGCGACAGCTAGTAGATGAGTATTATAAAGGCTTTTATCTTCAGAATGGATTACAAAACATTTAAACTGACTTTCCTCTTTTGATAAGATTTCAGTATTTCTTTCGTGCTGGCACACATGAAAGATTTAGGTAAAGATGAAGTAACCTACCTGAATACCATCACATGAATATCCATCCATTTTATGAATATTTGGGGCACACTAGGAAATGAAAACAGAACTGTGAACCACGCGCACAGCAAAATATCAGGCTGAGCTAATCCCTGTAATGTTTCCATTAAAAAAAGGTAAAATAAAAGTCTGATAATATGGTAAGTCTCTTAAAACAACTGAAAATAAAAACAAAAAAGATCAAGAGAAAGCAAAAGGAAATACAATGATTGGTGCACTTTCCTCTAAAAATATGCATCTACCAGAGGTATAAACAGTTGATTACATAGTAGCAAATAAAAAGAAGCAACAGCAATGACTCAGACAACCCCAACATTTCAGAGCATCTTGCTTTATACAGATACATCATTCCTCAGAGCGAGAAAAACGAGAGCGCAAAACAAAAGCAAGGAGGATCCCAACGTAAACGAAGCAATAGCTAGTTTCCTCTTTTTTACCATGAGAAGCACCACAGCCCTTACTCTTAAAATGCTCCTTGAGCAGAAATCCACCTAGCGCACATTAGAAAAATCATGTTATTTTATAGCCTCGGTTTTCCCTTGTAGCAAGTGCAGAAAATTGTAAAACATTCCTGTGTGGCTATAAAGAGTAATTTTTAAATTTATTACACATTTTTTCTATCTGTAATAATTACACACTCACTTGAGAAAAGTTAGTAAATGTAAAAAAAGTAAAAACACACACACAAAAGTCTCATGTTCCCACCACCCAGAGACAATTTTTTATATTATGGTACATCTTTTTCTTTACATTTTTCTACAAAATTTTATTTTTTATTCTTTATTTACTTTCTTTTTCTTTCTTTCTTTATTTTTGAGAGAGACAGCTCGTGAGAGTGGGGCAGGGGCAGAAAGAAAGAGGGAGACAGAAAATCCTAAACAGGCTTCACAAGGTCACCTCAGAGCTCAACGCAGGGCTCGAAGTCATGAACTGTGAGATCATGACCGAAGCCGAAATCAAGAGTCAGATGCTTAACCGACTGAGCCACCCAGGCGCCCCCAAAATTTGATTTTTTTAAACACAGGTATGTAATCAAGTTATAGATAGTATTTTATATTCAGCTTCTTCTCTTTATTTTTTCATCACGTGAATTTCCTCATGTCACAATAAGTGTTTCTGTAGGGAATCTCTTTAATAGCTGTAGTACATTGCATTGTGCTAACAAACCATATAACCACCGTACTGCATTATTCATTTATAATTATAAAATATTATAAATTTATAAAATACTCATTTATAATTAAACAGCAGTTTATGCTGTTTACAACTAATTCAACAAGAGGATCTTTATATGCCATCTTTGGATTTGGGCTTCTTTTTTTTTAAAACTCCTACTTATTGGATTTCCAAAGAAGTTGCTTTAATATACTCCCCCTCCAGGAACATATGAGGCAATCATTAATTGTATCCTCATCTTCACTACGTGTTAACTTAGAAAAACAATGCTAATCAGATAGTAAGAAAAGAAAATACTTTCATATGAAAGATCTTTAGTCTCTTAGGATGACTACCTTTAAAATAAAACATTTTTAATGATTAATGCAGGTTTACCACTATTGAATCCCTCTTCTCTAGAAGAAAAAGATGTAGGCTGTCCTTGTTTTCATGGCTCCGATATACATGAATTTCAGTCACCATGGTTTTGTTAAATGACATCAGTACCCCAATGACACGGTTCCAACTTCAGTTACCACAGCGTATTGACTGTGAGTAACTGCATAAAGCACAAACTTTGCTGCTAGCTCGTTAGTCTGTGGTCACTAGGTATATGACAGCTGCCATTGTGGTCATTGATCCAACCTGTCATTTCTCGCATAGTCCACAAGGGACTGGTACTTGCCTGTATGCATTTAGTTCATGCACAGACAACAAAGGTTGTAGCTGTGCTGCCTCTCTGTCTCTGGGTAATAGCACGTGACATTTTATAAAACTGGACAATCATAAGAGGGGGCTGGCCAGAAAAAGATGAAAGTGCAGAAAAGAAATGAAAAGTGATGACAGTAGAAGTGAAATTCCAATCAAACGTAAATTGACTTACAGAAAAAAAAAGCACTAACTAGGAATGCTGATACTGCTGTTTGGCCAAAAAAAACCCCTCCCATTCACATCTTCACATCTCCTGGAGATATTTCATGACATTGGAAGTACAAAGGATAAAATGTCAAAAGCTGATCCAAACTTAGAAGGGAGTGTGATCATTGAACAAGGCACAGAAAAGATGCTTACTATGGATCTTAAGGTTTCTGAACAGAAGACATGCACAGCTCAAACTACTCCTGATAAGGATTTTACAACAAAAATAAAGCTTTTAATTCTCAATGTTTGTTTTAATTTAGCATGCTAAATAAATACTGGTCTATTTTTTCATTTCCTTATTCACTTAAAACCAAGAGTAAGAGAGGTTTTAGTAGGCTGGCAACATTTTTTAAAGATCACAGAACAACTCTCATTTTTTCCATTGATTAAGATGACTTTACATGACTTCAGCCTGCATGGTCATTTTTATGGTCCCACACTACCATGCAAACTGAAGACTGTAAATATAAGGACCATGTGAAATCTGTGAACTCTCACCAAAGTGTATCAGTTCCCGCATCTTCTCCATTTACAACTACATGATACTAAATTCAAGAGCAGGTATTAATGGGTGAGGTGCTGCATGTGGTCTCAGATCAACAAAAGATAGAACAGACCCCTTCTCACAACCCAGTGCTCTGTGGGTCTCTGTGCCTTGGCTGGCTCCTGTCTCAACCAGCTGAATTGAAAATTAGACAAAAAAGCAAATGCCTTTTACTCTCTCCTTAAAACCAAAATAGTTAAGGTATGAATGTAGTCTTAGGTTAGTTAAACATTAAGATGAAATTACACGGAACATCTGCTCAAGCTTTGATCACGGAAACTTAAATTCCCAGAAGTAAATAAAGAGAGAATGAGAACTGATGTAGAAAAGACATCGTGTCCCTTGACACTTTGTCTGGGGGCCAGGGCACTTAAGCTACCCCTGCTTTTTTGCCATCAGGTTTAGAGGAATGATTCTGTAAAGTACCTGGCTGGAATTTCCTGAGCACGTTTCACGAATATCGCAATCATTTACTGCTTCTCGGCACACAGTCCCCATAGGCTGAAACTAAAATGAACAAAAATCAATGTGTAAAAATGTTGAAGAAAAAAAATCTCTCACAGTATCTATCGTCTTAAAAAAAAAAAGCAACATGAATATTTTTGGATAAGAATATTTTAAGCTGTTTTAAGATGGTAGTCTGAAGACCACAGTTACTGAATGAAACGTTCATTTAGTAAGTTTTCAGAGAGAGTTTCTCTTGTGTGAAAGAATTTGCATACTCATCACACAGAAGTCTTACAACATCTACTAAAATAGGGTACATCTTTTTTTTTTTTTTTTAATTTTTTTTTTCAACGTTTTTTATTTATTTTTGGGACAGAGAGAGACAGAGCATGAACGGGGGAGGGGCAGAGAGAGAGGGAGACACAGAATCGGAAACAGGCTCCAGGCTCCGAGCCATCAGCCCAGAGCCTGACGCGGGGCTCGAACTCACGGACCGCGAGATCGTGACCTGGCTGAAGTCGGACGCTTAACCGACTGCGCCACCCAGGCGCCCCTAAAATAGGGTACATCTTGATGGTACCTCTCCCCAGAAGGACAAGTCAGTCCATGTTCTACTAATTCTCCCTCTCAAAAAGGTTTTAGATTTACACTTTCCTCTTCATTTCTTACTGGCACCTTTGTCACATTACTCTTCTTTGGCTTATCTGCCAAGAATCTGAATGTTACATTCCGGGCTGAATTGCAAAAGTTAGATTTTCTGGCAAAGCAATTTCTTCCCATACTGTCCTTTATCTCCTGCCTCGTTTTTATATAGATCTATGGCTTGGTCTTTTATTCTTGTCTAATGTTCTTGTTATTTGTATACCTGTGTATGGGAAGAGTCTTTCCTCTTTGTTTGTTTGTTTTTGCTTTTTCTTTTCTCTATTTTCAACTACCTCAAATATTTCTCATAAGTATAGGGGTTACAAATACAATTTTAAGCTCACTGAATTTATAAATTGCTAGAGTCTTTATCCTCACAAAACAGACACACAAAGTCATCATCTTCCTTCTCTCCTCTTCCATACTATTCTCTTTCCCTCTCCAAAATGCTAACAAATGCTATGCTTTTATGTCTGCTCACACAAACACACACTCGATGTGGGCCCCTCCCTCCCCCACTAACTTCCATTTTCTCTGCCTTGCTCACAACCCTCCAAGCACTTGCGTTTCCTATTGTTCCTAGAATATGAACAGCCCACTCCAATCAGGATTTCAACAGTATTTCTTAGAAGAGCGAAACAAAATTTGTATTCATTTAGTTACCAAGTATTTACTAGGCACTTAACATGTGCCAGGCACTTTCTAGTCACTGGGGATTCAGTGGAGGAAAAAAAAAGCACAAGAATCCTGCTTGCAAGGAACTCACATTTTAGTGGGAGTAAATAGGCCATGAAAATAAGGAAATAAACAAGTAATTTAAAATCATATACTCTGGTTCTTATCCTTCCAATTTCTTGGGATTGAGGTAAGTAAGCCACAATTTTAGAACATCTCAGGTACAAATATAAGCAGATTTAAGATGGAGTTTATATGAGAGTGTAAATGTTCTAGAACTGCCAAGAAACTTCTGAAAGAAAGCCCAGTGAAGGACAGTTTGCTCTAAGTGCTGGGATATGCAGTAAAGTGACCCAAATCCCTGCCCTCTTGAAACTTACCACTGAGTAAAGAAAAATACTAAGTCAATGGGCAATGTTTTAGAGCAGGGGTTGGCAAATTATAGCTTGAGGACAAAAAGTGGCTGTCCATCTGTTTTATTGGAACATAGCCATGCTGATTTGTTCCGTATTTTTTTACAAAATTTTTTAAAAGTTTATTTATTTATTTTGAGAGAGAAGGAGACAGTGTGAGCAGGGGAGGGGCAGAGAGAGAAAGGAAGGGAGAGAATCCTAATCAGGTGCCCTGCTGTCAGCACAGAGCCCAACATGGGCTCGAGCTCATGAAGCTGTGAGATCATGACCTAAGCCAAACCCAAGAGTTGGACACTTAATCGACTGAGCCACCTAGGTGCCCCTTGTTTCTGTATTTTTGATGGCTGCTCTCAAAGGTAGAGTTGAGTAACTGAGACAGAGAGCTTATGACCCACAAAGCCTTAACTATTTACTACTTGACCCTTTACCTAAAATGTTTGCCAACTCTGACTTACAGATACTTTAGCATAAATACATACAGGGAAAACAGAGATACACAGGATTTCTCATCCTGTTTTTCTGTTCTCCCTCCTCCATTCACTATCCTGCCTCTGGCTCCTCCAGGAGGGTAGGGTGGGAGTAAGAGCCGGAGGTGCAGGATAGAGAGAGTGGCAAAAAGCTCTTACTTGACTGGTATAACTGTAGCTTACTTTGGGGGATAGTTAATCCTGACATTTTATTGTACATATTATGATTCTATTATTTTATATTTGTTCCTTGAAATATTCATATCACAAAGAGCCTAATTCTATACTTAAAAATAAAAATGGCATTTTATAAATGGGCAGACTTAAAACATCGAAGATTAAAATGAATGATGGGGGACCCATTGTTATGGCAGTTGGAGAAGCTGACAGATTATATAGTTGATGCAGCCCAAATTTAAAAATGTCTGTTTCATATTTGATTTTATATTCCTTTTTTAGAAAGTGCTTTCAGAGATCTCTGCCAGTGCTTTGCTTGTCTTAAAAAGCTGCCAGAGACATAGTGATAAAGTGGAAACAACACAAATGCTGCCAGCAGATCTGGGATGTAACTTCACATTTATTCCTTAATAGCTGAATGAGCATATGCAGGTTATATCACTTCCTTGAGACCAGGATTGCTCAACTGGAAAAATAAGGATAATAATGCCTTTCCCAAAAGTGTGGTTGTGAGCATTATCTACGACAGCAGTCTCAAGCAGCAATGATCTTACCCCCAAAGGGACATTTGGCAATGTCTGGAAATATTTTTGGTTGTCACGGCTGGGAGGGGTGGTGCTTGGATCTAATGGGCAGAAGTCAGGGATGTTGCTAAATAACTTACAGTACACAAGACACACCCTCAAAACAAAAGAAAAAATTATCCAGCCAAAAATGTCAATAGTGCCAGGGTTGAGAAATCCAGATTCATGATGATATAACATAAAAGTGTTTACCACAATCCCCGGCACACAGTAGATACTTAGTATGATAGGTTCATATCCTACACTCCCTTAACTCATTAGACTAACATTAGTCAATCAGCATATAATCAATAAGAGAGTGTTGCACATATTTATTCTTCATTCAACAAATATTTACTAAGAACCTGTAGCAGTTACTCGGTAAGTACTAGGGGCACGTAGGTGGCTCAGTCAGTTGAGTGTCTGACTTTTGACTGTGGCTCAGATTATGATCCTAGAGTCATGGGATGGAACCCCATATTGGGCTCCACACTGAGCAGGGAGCCTGCTTAAGATTCTCTCTCTCTCTCTCTCTCTCTCTCTCTCTCTCACTCAGCTCCTCTCCTGCTCAGGCTCTCTCTACTAAAAAAAAAAAAAAAATACATACGAAGATGTATACCAAACCTCAGAGATAATGTAGAATATTGTACCAGATTTTATATGAGAAGAGAGAAAGAGAAATAGATTTATTTGAAAAAGATAAGCCTCAAATAACTTTTTGTCCTGATGTTAAGGCTTAAATATTTGGAGAGAGGTATAGGATGCCATTGGGAGGATGAAAACAGATAATGTGAATAAAGATGCATTCTAAACTCTCATGTGAAGTGTTATCATGTCTAAAACTACAGTTTCCGATCTCTCAACTGCTAATGCAAGAAATATACCAAGCAGAGTGGCAAGGAAAAAGAATCTACTGAATAGCCACTTGGCTTTACAAAGAAAGGAAAAACACAATTCAAAGGTTAGGAACATCTGGCTTCATACAATGTGCATATTTCTCAGGGAGGCAGTAATAAAAAGACAAACTGAGGAGATTAACAAGGTTCAGGACCCAGCTCTGTGACTTACGTGGTACAAGACCCCAGGCACACTCGCACTTAGTCACTCAATATATCTTAGACACTACTATTGTTATTACATTATATTTACCCAGTCTTAACGATTAAATCAAATATATCCTCTTTTTTTGTCAATTAGTCATTGCTCAACATTTATTTACCTTGCATTTCTTACAACAAAGACCATCGCTGCATTGAGAGTCTTGAGTCAAGGTGCATTTCTTACAACACTCTGCTCCTTCAAGGACACATTCCTAAGGAATATAAACATTTGCAAAACATCAGGAAATCATGTCATTTTCCTGAAAGTAGCAGAATATTTTTTAAAGAAAAGTATATAGACCCCCCCCCAATAATAATCTTTCTTCCATATATCCTATGAAATTTCCAGACATAACACCAGCTCTGTATGTCTCAGTGTGTGGAATAACTCTGAATAACCTAAAAAAAAAAAAAAAAACATCAAAACACCCAGAGACTTACTGCAGGGGTCCCACAGTCACACTCCTCTCCAGTTTCGATGAAGCCATTGCCACATTCAGGAGGATCGAGCAGCTGCAGGATGAAACCAAAAAGACAACTACAAATTAGATAAATCAAGATCAAAGACCTTATGAGGGACCATAAGTGCCACACCTATGCATGCGGCATACTTATCAGTCATTTGAAAGTATATTTTTATTTTCCCAAACTTGAAAGCTCAACTTTAGAATTTTAAAACTGGGAGCTTTAGAACAAAAGTGTCTACTTCTGTTTCCATTTCAGATTTAATTATATTTACATAAGTAACATACATATCAAGTCTAGTAAATTCCACCAAAATAAAGATGATCTAGCCATTGACCCTTGAAAATTTCATTTCAAAGAGGAAGCAAGAGATTTGGGGACAGAAAGTCTGTTCAAATCTTGGCTCAGCTACTTATCTTGGGCAAATGGCTTGTCATCTCTGAGCACATAGATGCCTTAATATTTCAAGCAAGAATAATAATAATATTAGCTGCCCATCTACATCACAAATTATTGTGAGAATCAAGTTCAATTATCTGTGAAGGCCTACTAACTATAACTCCTTGTGAGATAGAGAGTTATTTCATAGACAAGTAGGAAAACATCACAAAAATTAATAAATCCATTGATTTATTTAATATTAAATAGAACTCCTCCTATTAACATAGTTTTACAGATAACAGTAATAATAATTTGCCCCAGAGATGGAAGCAACTTTTGGCCTGTACAAGAGTATATTTTAAGGCCATTTTATCTTTTAACTCTGTATCGATTACATTATCTTTTGAGCATAACTTACCTTATGGTGATAGTTAAAATTAGTAAGTAGCTGCTATGTTCCACTTACATATTACTTATTCAGAAGTTCATCAAAGTTTATGTGTTATAGAATGGGCTGGAACACACACCTATCACAGACATACACCCACACATACACTTTCTTAACTAATTAGAGGGGGGAAAAACAGAATAAAAAAAGCAGCAATAACAACAACAAAACCCCCACCTGATTTCAAATATTCTCTTCTCTCCTACAAAATAATCAAAACATCTTTAGATTCTATTTTCAGTTGAAAGGGATCATAACAAATCAGACAGCTTTAAAAGCCAAACTAAAACTTATTAAGGTGAAAAACACACTTATTCTTTTACTCTGAGTTCAGAATAATCAGTTATTTTGGTAAAGAGGCTTGAATTGTTTTTCATTTATAGCAGCAGGGATTTAGATCAAATATCCCTTCTGAAGTTTTGCAACAAGTCTCACAATTATCAAGTTGCTTTTCAAGGCAATATGATACTCTTCCTAAATTTCACTGGAACAGAGAGAGAATGAAACCAGGAAAAATGATTATAAAGGCAATGCCACTCATTGCTATGGCACACAGAAGCACGGAATGGTTCACATAATTAACAAGGACAAAGCTTTCTACTGCATGCAGTTTTCCAAATGCATGAGGAAATTACTGCTTTCAAGTCAGTAACCAGAAGATGCCCTGCATGTTGGAAAAGCCTCTGACAAAGTCTAAGTACACAAAGACTTTCTCCTTTTCTGCTGTAAGCAGCCTTGGTTTTTATACTGAGAAGTAATGGTAATTTTAATCATACTGCTCATTCTGAAAGGCAGTGGTGGGGAGTAATGTGGGAAGCAATGCCCTCCTTGCTATCAGTATGAGTTGTGATTACATATCCAACAAACAAGGATCCAAGAACATGAGAAAGAAGGCAAATGACACCATCTTTGTAAGCTAATTATTTTTCAGAAGTAACACAGTCTTTCTACCTGCTTTCTATTCCTATCAGAAGAGCCCCAAATGCCCAAAATTAAGGCTGACTTTAAAATGCAGACATTTTAGGGGCGTCTGGGTGGCTCAGTCAATTAAGCATCTGACTTCTGCTCAGATCATGATCTCGCATTCATGGGTTCAAGCCCCACATGGGGCTCTATGCTGACAGCTCAGTGCCTGGAGCCTGCTTTGGATTCTGTGTCCCTCTATCTGCTCCTCCTCCACTTGTGCTCTCTCTCTCTCTCTCTCTCTCTCTCAAAGATGAAAAAACATTAATAAAATGAAATAAAAGCAGGTATTTTAGGGCTCCTGGGTGGCTCAGTTGGTTAAGCGTCCAACTTCGGCTCAGGTCATAATCTCACAGTTCGTGAGTTCAAGCCCTGTGTTAGGCTCTGCGCTGACAGCTTGAAGCCTTCTTCGGATTCTGTCTCCCTCTCTCTCTCTGCCCCTCCCTGGCTTGTATTCCCCTCCACCTCTCTCTCCAAAATAAATAAATAAACATTTAAAAAAATAAAATAAAATGCAGATATTTCACGTATCTAGTATATGTACATATAAGCCAAGTTAGAAAGCCTTCTTCTGTAAGACCCAATGGCTAAAAACTTGTGCTTGTAATAGATTATAATATAATATATATAATATAACAACTGATTATTATTAAAGATTATTAACTAATAACTCTGATCACACTTATTACCTTGGAAGGTTTGTTGAAAAGGCAGGCACCACCCCCACTATTCAGAAAGTCATGATACTCTTCAATATTACACTGAGTGAATTTTTTAGGAAGGTAATACCTAGAAGACAGAAGAAAAGCAATAATTGGGTACAATTCTAGTCCCTTATCTGTATGTTAGTCTTAAATTTGAACATTGTTAGAACTGCAACATTATTCTTAAAGATGAAAGAATAAATTCCACTTACGTACAAAATTTGTGTTAAATCCATAAGACTTTCATTCCACCAATACATTTCTAAATTATTCATCGGGTAAGTAATCGTGACTATGGGTTATTCATTGTTAGCATACACACGTAAAGGAAACAACACATACCTGTATTTTCAATCAAAGAGAGATAGGAATACTTTATTTCATAATGAGTCTTTCTTAAATATTAAAACCTGGCTGGATCCCAAACTGCACAACATCTTACAAAGTAACTGATTTATAATCTATGAATGTGTCAAAGTCATGAAAGTCAAAGAAAAACCAAAGAACTGTTCCAGAATGAAGGACACTAAGAGACATAAAACTAAACACGATGCTTGATTCTGAATCTTCTGTTAAAGGGGCATTTTTGAAACAGAGGGCTAATCTTGAATGAGGGCTAGGAATCAGATGATTTCCTTGGTTGCACTGTGGTTCTGTAGGAGGAGCTGGTCTGTAGGGAATGCACACTGAGGTGCTTGGGGGTGATGGGGCACCAAGTTAGCACCTTAAGATTCTAAGAAGTTTCTTTGTTATTATTCTTGAAACTTTTCTTAAGTTTATGTCTATATATATATATATTTATATATATTTATATATATATATATATATATATATATATTAATATATATATTTATATATAAATATATATATATATAAATATATATATATAAAGAAAGGTATACCAAAAAAAAGTAATAAAAGATCAGTAGAAAAGGAAATGTGGCTAGAGAACAATGGCAATATATATTAAGAACCTTCAAAATGAGAAATATCCTTAAATCTGATAATTCTGCTTTAAGAAATTCTTCTTGAGGAAATAACTAGCTATGTGTACAAAGATGTTGGAACAGAGGAACTTCCCACTGGAAGTTACACAATTTATTTATTACACAAGTTGTAATAGCCAGCACTATGAAAATCACCTAAATGTATAGAAATAAGAAACTGCTAACTAGACTGTGATATATTAATAAAATAGAATACCATGTAGTTATTAATAATCATGGTGTCAAAAACTACTCAGAAAAATGCTGACTATATAATATGTTACGTAAAAAATTAATAAACAATGACATATGCAAGATCCAAATTTTATAAAGCAAGAATAAACATGGAAAGAGAAAAAAATACTAATTAGCAGTATTTTCACATTAACCATGGCTATTACCAAATAATGAGACAAGTAGCAATTAATATTTAATTTTCTATTTTTCAAAAATTGTTTTAATTGAACTTTTTTTTCATGTTTATTTATTTTTTTTTTAATTTTTTTTTAATGTTTTATTTATTTTTGAGACAGGGAGAGACAGAGCATGAACAGGGGAGGGTCAGAGAGAGGGAGACACAGAATCTGAAACAGGCTCCAGGCTCTGAGCTGTCAGCACAGAGCCCGACGTGGGGCTCGAACTCACGGGCTGCGAGATCGTGACCTGAGCTGAAGTCGGCCGCTCAACCAACTGAGCCACCCAGGCGCCCCATCATGTTTATTTATTTTTAAGAGGAAGAGACAGGGTGCAAGCCGGGGAGGGGCAGAGAGAGAGAGGGAAACACAGAATCTGAAGCAGGGTCCAGGCTCTGAGCTTTTAGCACAGAGCCCCGACGCAGGGCTCAAACTCACGAACCGCAAGATCATGACCTGAGCCAAAGTTGGACGCTTAACCAACTGAGGCACCCAGGCACCCCAACATTGAACTTTTATAAAAGTGAAACATAATTAAAAGAATAATGGATAGTTTTTATAAAGTCTCTCCCACCAGCCTGCAAGTACGATGTCCACTTATATCCCTACTTCTTTCTACCACAAAGGTTAATGCTTTGTGAATCAATTAATGGAATTTACAATGATTATTTACCCTAAACTAATTTGTCAAGTGTTTCATGCCAAATAAAGGTATCCTGGGTTTATGTTATCTGAATTATTTTATTTCCTTCACTTCATCTTCCTAATAGGTCATGAACTTTATGCTTTATTTAAGAAGTTTGTTACACATATTACTTACTTTTTTCCTTCCATTGCCTACACCCTAGCCAAAGTTTTTATCATCTGCCCCTCTAATCCATCCTACGTATATCTGTCTGAGTTATGGGATTTAAACAGGATTTCTTTAAGTTCCCTCTTCACTCTACTGGCCGAAACTTGATATAGCTCCCTACTGGGAAAGAAAAAAATGACTAATTCTTAGTGTTGGACCCCTAGTGTTGGAGTCCAACTCCAGTTCAGCCTCTACCCTGCAACAGAGCCCTCTGGGGCCTCAGCCTGGCCCAGCCTCCTGCCCACTGCTCACCTGGGGGTTTAGTCTGCTCTTAGCAGTGACAGGAAACTCACCACCTTATAGGAACGTTCTTTCTACATATGAAGAGTTGGAATTTGTGGATTTCTCTTACCTTCACCGTGCCAAGTCTGACTTCCTATAACTGTCACACACAGTTTTGTGTGGTTACCTGTGTCAAATAAAACTAACTCCTCTACCATGCCATGGCTCTTCAAATACCTGAAAGCCAAAATCTCCCTAGGCTCTTCTCGGAAACTTCTTTTTTTGCAGGCTACTATATTTATTTTGAAGGGCAACTATATCTATCTATTTGCAGGATAATGTATCTATTATAGTAAATGCTTTCTTAAAATTTAATTTTTATATCTTTAAATAGGACTGGTGGTCATTTCAACATGCTTTCCAACATTTAGGAGTACACAGAAACTTCAGAAAGAGAAATGAGAGGGAAAGTACCCATCAGAAATACATGTCCATAATTAGTACTGTTAGGTGATGTTTGACACAGCTCTAATTTTATATAGCATTGTGCTAGACAATGTCTTACGTTAGAAGCTTTTCTCTTGCGCACATCTATTTGATGTAAGAGGAGTTCAATGCAAAGAGCTATATATATATTTCTGAATGTCGCCATTTGATCTTGCTACACATTATGCTTAGTCTAAGTAGATTGTCTATAAAATTTTGTTTCTAGTAATTAAGCAGAATAATCAAATATAACATACTAAATAGCTTTTAAAAGATAAGAACCTCTAGCTTTCAATTTAGTAATTGTTGGAAAATTACAGCTATGGATAAGGAGTTTTATCATTTCCTTTTATTACTAAACAGAAAATCCAAAGGTATTTTGAAAAATATTTTAATACCTGTTTGCATACACATTCCCTCAATCATTTATTTTCCTTGTCATACATTTCTTGAGAGTTCAAAATTCAAATACCAATGAATAGTTATTGAAAACCAAGTGTGTCGAGAGATGATGGTGTGAGGTCAAACAAAAATATCTACGTAATCTTCAACAAGTCACAACTAATTGGTGAGTATAAGGATATATGGAATTAAATTACAACACAGGAGTTAAAATTACAATAAATCTAAAATGACTAGAAGTGTGGTTAGAGAAAAATGAGAATTCCAGATGAAGACAATATACTAAAGGAATCAAAAGAAGCTGGAAATTACATTAATGGTGAGCAAATTTTTAAGAAGCTTAAAATCAATGGAGGATTATCGTTAGAAAATTTAAAAAAAAAAGCTGGAAACCCCTGTATAATTATGGCAATAAACAAACTGACAACCATGAACAGCAGTGGAAAATGAGGTTATAAGTGATGATGAAGAAAGATTATGCATATCTAAGTACTGGAGGAAGAAATCCAAATCTTATTCTTCAGACAATAGAGACTCACAAAAGTTCTAAGCAGGAAAATGATTCACACACATGAAGAGGAAAGTAGAGAAATTTGTGCTGTATATTTTCAGTGAACTAGGGCTATATATTATCAGCATAGATAAATCTTACAAACATAAAGATCAAAGAAAAGCAAGTCACAGAAGACTACATATAATATGACCCCTTTCATATAAACTAAAAGTTGCAAAGCAATGCTATGTATTACTTCAACACACACACATATAAACTGTGAAAGGTGCTTGTGAATGATACGAATCAAATTCAAGACAGACGTTACTTTGGTTGGGGCTGGGGACCAATAAGAGAGAACACAAGGAATATTTAACTATGTAGGTGGTGTTCTGTTTGTTTGTTTAGGCTGGGTGATGGTATACAAGTGTTTACTCTTCTATGCTTTATACCTTTTCAGTAATGATGGAAATGGAGTTCAGAAGAGGAGAAAGGAAGGCTGAAAGTTGCCTGAGTATCTGGAATACTATTAAAATAATAAGAGCTAAGAGCTCAAGATGATAAGAGTTTAAAGGAGTAGTGATGAGCTTGACATGAAAAGAATGGTTGTACAACTTATTTAGGAAAAATAAATAGAAGACTGGCATCTGATAGTGTGTGAAGGGTTTAGAAATGAAAACCTTTCTCAGGACAGCAAAGTGTACACATCTCTTCCCTACTCCTTGCTCGGTGACATACTATTGGTAGCCTGAAATCAGCAATTGTAGGAGTATTTACACCACAAAAATCTGAGAAAGCTACAAATCCAGGCTCTTTTCTTGTTTTTGACTTTGAATATCAGCTTACTAGCACATTACTGTTTACAACCCATTTAATTAGAATTGAAGAGACAAAAGAAAATTAGTAGGTAAGCCACGAAGAACACACCTGTTCCTCAATTCTTACATTTCTAGCCTAGATTGAAGCCTACAAAAGTCTTTGGACTACTATCTTAACTGACGTCAATTGTTTTCATAAATAAGAAACTATTTTGTGAAAATACTTTATAATACAGAGCCATTGAGAAAATCTACTTCCGATTTTCTTTTTAAAGTCTTTGGTGAGGTTGCACGCACTAAGTTATTTAGTATCATATTCCTAAGAAGACAACAGCACAGCAGGAAAGGGAAAGCGAGTTATTTTCCAAGAGAGGTGGCTCACCCAGTGTCTCCCATTATGCATCCAGACCACGTGTCCTCACATTTACACTCACCTAAGAGAAAATGAATACACATGCTTTGTTATAAAGTGAAAAAAGGTGCTTTAGAGTAGCCTGTTTTTAAAAAGTATATTTTCACTTTATTCCTTAAATACCTTTTAAAAAGTAATACCTGTTTTCTAATTTTCCTTATATTTGAAGTTTTCTATGCAAGTATAACAAAAATCTACTCTGATCATATCAAGATTATATAATTTTTATAACAATAAAATCTTGATATTTGCTTCAAAATGGCTTAACAATTCCAGGGGCCCCTGGGTGGCTCAGTTGGTTAAGGGTCTAACTTTGACTCAGGTCATGATCTTACAGCTCGTGAGTTCAAGTCCCACTTTGGCTCTGTGCCGACAGCTCAGAGCCTGGAGCCTGCTTCAGATTCTGTGTCTCTCTCTCTCTCTCTGCCCCTCCCCTGCCTGCTCTATCTCAAAAAGTAAGTCTTTTTTAAAAAAATTTTAAGAAAATGGTTTAACAATCCCATACCAATGAAACAGCATCACTATGGGATTCTGGTTTCACAGTTCCTTATGGGAATTCCTACACTTTCTTGTCCAGTTTTAAAACCTCTGCACCAAAGCTGCTGGCAGAAGGTAGTATAGCATACTAGTTAAGCAGAAAGGCTTAAAACACCTGGGTTCAAAACCTGGGCTTGCCACTTAATTTATGTGTCATCTTGAAGACATTACCCTTTTGACATCCAGTCATGTTACTCGGTAAAATGGGGCTGATAATTGGTATGGTGCAGGATTATCTTGAGGATTAAACCAGTATCTAGATGTAGATAATAGTGGCATTCGGTTATGTCTTATAAAGGGTACTTCATAAGTGGTAATAGTTATTATTAACGGAAACAGTCTCATTTATATTTATTATTAATACATAAATAAGGTTCTAATCAATTCACTTGAAATACATAATATTTGACCATTCCTGATAAATTAACTTTACCTACTTGAAAAAACATATTCTTCCCTGATAGTAATCCTAGTGTATTTTACTAGATCTGTATTTTGCTAAGCCCTTTACGAGGTCTGATCCTGGCAGACAAGTTCTATGTCTGTGGCCATACTAAGAGACATTTTAAATAAACCATAATAGAAGTATGCCTTAAACCTATATGCCTAAGATTCTCTACTAGACCATTTGAAATTAGCAAACTGAGCTCAATTTTTAGGCGAAATTCAACAATAAATTTATCATCACACAGCTTTAAATGTTTATTACACATGGAAAAATTTTCATCTGCAATATAAATATTACCTTGTATTACTTTTGACAAAAATGTTGTATGCCCTGGCTGTTTATCTTAGACTGTTACCCAAACTCTTTTTATCAAACAACTGAATTCAAAATCTCATTCTCTAAAATATTTATAAATAGTCTATTTTAAATACAACTAAACCACAAGGGTGAACTTACCACTTGCTAACTTTCTTTTGTCTGAGATAATACCAATATTATGGGCTAATGACTGAGCAAGTGTAACTGCCATTAAATCAGTTTTCCCAAACTGAAAAACAAAAACAAAATACATGTAAATACAAATTATGTTTTATTTAAGATGGGCCAGAGAAAGATGTCATAATATAATTGGAAATATGTAAGTTCTAAGCATCTTATTTAGCAGAGGTTAAACCAGTAGCTAAAGCTGAACTATGGAGCATTTGGGAAAAAGCTGTAAGAAATAAATCCACATTTGATAAAGTCTTATAGGGAAGCCTAGAAGCCAGAGAATCACCAACTTTTGGGTTTTGAAACTTAAGTCTAATTGTGAGTCCAAATTTCACCAGTGACATTTCTGAAAAACTTAATACTTGTATATACTAAATCAGTCTTTTAGGTAATAATAAAAATAAAGGTGTAAATTACTTGGAACTTGTTTATCTTTGTGTATCCATCCAGTTCACTCCTGAAATTTCCCCAGATTAAACAGAGTGTGACTTCAGAAAACAAATGGTATGGGTAAAAGGAAGTGGTAATGATCTGTGGGCAAAAGAAACTTGAGAAGACCAATAAAAGATTTTTTTTTTCATTATGTCAATTTAATATTTTTCTTGTAGATCACTTCCATCAGATTTAGTGCCCTAAGGGTATATCCAAAAGAAAGTTTTCTTTGGAAAACCTAATCTATTTTTTTCTCTAAAAATTTACCAAATAATGAAGAAGGAAGAAAATTTCCAACTGGGTTGTTAGGTAGGAAGCCAATGCTTCAGAGAATTACTCAATTCTCCAGAAAATCAGCCAACGTAATAAACAGGGTTTTATTTTCAATAAAGGTAAAAGTAAAACATTTTATCTATATAATCTGTAAATAGCTAAATTTGCAGATTATTCTAAGGAGAACATGAACAGAATTATCAAATATGATCTTCCATTATTTTCCTATTCTTTGTCCTCTGATCATTTTGGTTGTTAATAAAACAACCTAACATCTAGAGAATGTGGAATATGAGAAATGATCTCTTAAATATTAGGAAAACATTTTCAGCCATCATACCACTTTGTATTGTACAGATGTTCACACCTACTTCATTCACGCCTCCTCCTTTCAGCAACGAGCAAATCCCACCAATATAAGCTGCCCCGCTCCGGCTACTCTCAAATTGACTTCCCCTTTTAGAAAAGGAAATGGAAAATGCTTACTCTTCGCAGTTCAAATATCATTGCACCTCTCATTATTAATTTACCACACTTATTTTCTCAACGAAATGCATTTCTGTACTACACATACCTGAGTAAGTGAGGAATGTGAATATGGTTTACACACATAGCCAAAGAAAAAAGTCTGAGGGATGTTTCCCCACATGAGCAATAATATCTTAAACAGGACCATACTTATTTTAAAAACTTACTAATATGAGGTATTCTGAGGATACAAAAATCACTTCTGTGTTTATTTCTGACCAAAATACATAACTTGAATCTCTTAATGAAAAAACATCAGATAATCCCACAAGGAGGAACATTCTATAAAATAACTGACCTACACTCTTCAAAAATGTTAAGCCCAAAATACACAAAGAAAGGCTGAGGAGATCTCCCAAATTAAAGGAGACTAAAAAGACAGGACAATTAGATGCAATGCATGACCCCGGGTTGGGTCTGAATGGGGGGAGGGAATTAGCTATCAAAGACATTATTCAGATAACTGAAGAAATCTGAATATAGACTATGGGTTACTTAAAAGTCTTGTGCCCCCATTAAATTTTCTAGTTTTAGTAATTTACTCTGGTGATATAAGAGAATGTCTTTATTTTTAGGGAATATATATGTATTTAGTAGTGAAGGCCCAGTATGTGAGTATCTCCAACTTCCTCTCAAATGGTTCCAGGAAAAAAAAATTGATAGATAGAAAAATAAATGAAAGCGAAAAAAAGAAGGAAGGGAAGGAAAAAGGCATAGAAGGACAGAAGGAAGAAAATCATACACAAATGGGGCCACACGTAAATAATTGATGAATCTGGGTAAAGAACATAAGATATTTCCTTGTAGTATCCTTATAACTTTTCTGTAAATTTGAAATTGTATAAAACTTAAAAGTTATCTCAAAATACACTCTTTGACTTCCATTTAAACTTCCTTCAATAGTTCTTTTGATAACAGGTTTTTTATATGCTATAATATATAATTTGCTATTATATCACATATGCATTTTACCCCCCAAAAACTGAAACAGTGAGAAGAAATTAAAAATAAACTCCAGAAATACTAATGTCTCCCCTTGGAACCAAAACAAAGGTAACATTAACATTTAAAAGAAAGAAACTTAAAAGAATATAATTAATCTGTTAAGAATATTCTTTATAATATTACCAGTACTTTTACTCAATAAATACTGATTAAAATATCTTAAAAATTAAATACAAATATATATTCAGTAATAAAATAATTCAAAATTAAACTTCTTATACTTTCATGACAATTTCAAACAATCTATACTTTAAAACTTCTTCCAAATGTATCTGCCATGTCAAATTCTAACTGCACTATACAGCAGAAAGGATATATCTCAGTCACAAGTAATAGAACATTCAACATGGAACCAAAAAAAGTAATAAATCATAAGTTACGTACGAAAAAAGGTGAACTGCATCACTTTTCTCTTTGATAAAATCCCTCCTGTATTTCATAAACTCACGTAGGGTGATCAATGGATTTTCAGATATGGCAAACTTGTTGTCAGCTGCCCAGGTTTCCATGGCAACCAATACTATCCTTGTCTTCAGTTGGTCTTTATAGATCTAGTATATTAACAAAGTGAACACACCAGCTATATACATGCAGTAAAATCAAATGATTTATGAACAGGACTATAAATCTTTTATTAAAACCCTTGCATTTTAGTTAAATGTAAACAACTCTACTGTCTTTGAGGGAGATAATTATTTTTCTAATTCCTATGCATTTTCCTTGAGTAACAGAGAATCAAATTGTTTACCAACTAATTTCCAAAGAACAGAACACTAGTTAGAAACAAAAGATCACTTTTTGACAAATATTTGCACCCTTATTCAAGACACCCTGAGTCTATTTTCTGGCACCCTGGAAAAAGAATTTATGCATTCTTGGGTTTTCCAAGCAAAGAAAGGAACAACAAAAACACCCCAAGGATATAAGTTCTATGCAACCTAACTGGCCCCAATTAAACTCACACTGCCTTGTCAAGAAAAGATTCAGAAAGTGAACACAGTAGGATTACTTAGTGCATTATTCCCAGAGACCTAGGCACTCTCTTGAAAATAGCATAACTGCTGTACTGTTTCTCTGTATCTTTGTTAAGGGCTAGGACTCAACTTTTTATTTTTCAATGTGAAAAATATAAGAAGAATTTCAAGCGTAAATCCATGGGTAACTCTGACCACCGCCTTTTATCCTCTTCCCAGCCAGGGATCAAAATCAAGGAAGTCCACTGCAAGGTTACTAGGGACATAGAGGACACCTTGCCTGAAGGGCAATTCAGAGCACCAAAAATATATGAACCATATTATCCATTCTATTAGCAATCAGGAGAAGAAATCCCTCTATGGCAATACTAAGTAGAGTTGATACTTACCAAATCTGCCATGTTCACCACCGATTTTGCATATGTATTGGTATGTACAACTGAAAGCCGATGTTTTTTAAACTGAAAACAAAACAAACAAACAAGTGAAGGGTTTCCAAGGTCATCAGCAAGTAATCACCTCAGCAGACAAAAACATAAAGTAACTGAAATATCTCTACAGCTTTTTGTAAAAAAAAAAAGTAAGAATTGAGAATTAGTTCTTTATATGTTGTATAGTCTAGGAAAGGCTCTTAAAGTTTGAGTCTTCAGTTGATTCAACTGTGAGATAAAATAAAAAAATACCTATTCCATCCATTTCACAAGTTTATTTTTATCACAGAATTGTTACTCAAAATGATAAAACATGAAAGTTGTCTATGAACTGCAAGACATGCAAATATAAGTAGGGTGGACAGCCAGAAAAATGTACGTGAATACTGCTGTACATATAAAAACTTACAAGTTCTACAAGACTTAATCAGTAAGAAGAAGAAAGTCCTAACAGGTCACAAAGAGGTAACTTAAAGGCTAGATGTGGATGCCATAAACCTTTTGTTTGGCCTCAATAGTGTTTTAGAAACCAAGAACTATGTAAACCTGATTTCTGGCTTCCCTTAAAATTAGCATTCTCCCCATGGTGATAACTAGCAAGGCTAAGAGGCAGTTACTTCCATTAGACAGGCCATGTAACTTTGCTTTTGCCGGAGGCCTCAACCTCCTCCCCCATTGTTTTACTCCTGGCTTATTTCACTTGTGTTACCTGCCTATAGACATCTGAATCTGTGCTGTCCTAAAACATCCAAATATATGTTTTTATAACTTATTCTGATCTTGTAAAAACCTCAGGAAATAGTAACATTCACTGATTTCAAAGAGGTAGAAAGATAAAACTTAGTTCTAGCCTGAAAAAGAAGCACCCAATCTGGATATTATTATCATTATTATTATTATTATCATTATTAGCAACAATACATGATCAATATGTTTGTTTACTTAATCATATACAAACAAATGAGACACTTTTCTTCAAATAAATCAAAGTAAATTAAAATGCACTTGTACTTGAAATTAAGTAAAAATCAGCTATGTTCATCACTGAACATGTTTAGTTTAAAACAGTGGTTACATAGAACAATTAGCATCATAATTCACTGCTGTGCTATAAATGTAAGCTAGTGACTCCAACAAGTCCATGAGTTGAATATACACACACTCTGGGTCAAAATAAATGACTCAGCAAGAAGGAGGTTTTGCCAGGTTCCTATCCTAAAATCTTCACTGCTTGCCTATGTAAGCATTTCCACATGGTTTGCTACAGAGCAAGCCAGAAATTGAAAAGCTGCTTTTTCTTTTATTAGGATAAAGCTGTACATTTCAAACTAAAGTGTCACATTACTGGTGCCTCACTAATTTTTTTTTTCAATATAAAAATATTAATTAAGCAAATCCAAAGAGCTGACTAATTGTAAGTCAAATAAATATTTTTGGAACCTCACAAAATACTGCTAGTTACATCCACCTAAGAATGTTTCTAATTTACAGGTTGTTACTGGCTAACAAATACTTCAGCCACTTAAATGTCTTCTCCAAGTAACAATTTTTTGGGTTTCTTGTTTCTTCTAAACATATTTTTGCACCAACCAGCTTTACCCACAGGGACAGACAAGTTCAAACAACAAACATTTCAGCAAATCCTACCATGAGATGATCGTTGACAATCATCAATTCAATATATTTGGTCTCCTCCTCTACATTACGAGGATGTCGACGAAGCTGCAATATAGTAAAGGAAATAGCACCTAAATAAGCCCTCTGAACTTAGCTGTAACTAAAAAATATGTTACACGTTATGTCACACATTTTACTGTACTTTTTTTTCCAAACTCTCCTTATTTCCCCCACTCCTAGCCCCTGACAACCACTTTTCTACTCTTTTTTGTGAGTTTGACCTTTTTTTTTTTGATTCCACATAGAAGTGGTACCATACAATATCTTTCTTTGAATTATTTCATTTAGCATAATGTCCTCCACGTTCATCCATGTTGTCACAAATGACAGGATTTTCTTCTTTTTTAAGGCTGAATGATACTCCACTGTATATATTTACCACATTTTCTTTTTTTTATTTTTTTTAACATTTATTTGTTATTGAGAGACAGACACAGAGCATGAGCAGGGGAGGGGCCAAGAGATGGAGAGACACAGAATCTGAAGCAGGCTACAGGCTCTGAGCTGTTAGCACAGAGCCCCACACGGGGCTCAAACTCACAAACTGCGAGATCACGACCCGAGCCAAAGTCCAACGCTCAACAAACTGGGCCACCCAAGCACCCCCCACGTTTTCTTGATCCATTCATTTGTTGATGGACACTTACACTGATAAGACTGTATTGCTTAATTGAAATATATACACACACATACACATATTATATATATATATATCAAATCATCCCATTGTATAGTTGTACATCCCATTGTACATCCCATTGTACACACACAATCAGTGTGTGTGTGTATACACATTATATATATATATCAAATCATCCCATTGTACACTTCAAGTATCTCATAATTTTATTTGTGAATTATGCTTCAATAAGGCTGAAAAAATGTTTTTAATTTTAAAAAACAAAAATGTATGAGAGAAATAAAATTTCCACTTTCATTCCTTCAGAATTCTTTTTTTCATTTTCATCAATTTTAACCTAGTTTTTGAATAGGTAATATATTTATATGGTTTAAAGAATTATCAAAAGGTTCAGGGTCAAAATCTTCCTCTCACTTCTGTTCCCTATCTACCTAGTTGTTAACCCTTCCCCCACAATTGGTATAGCACAGTTACTTGTTTCTTCCAGAAATATTTATGCATATAAAATCAAATATAACATTTATTTTACTTGGTACTTCCACTTATTTCACTAGCTTTTGCATGAGGGTATTTTCACTTACCAGTATATCTTGGAGGTTATAACATATGAAGGGCATGCTTTCCATTTAATTTAAGCTCCTGCGGATCTCTGAGAGGATACAGGGAGTGTCTGATGGACACTTTTATTCTACAATCTCCAAATCTGGGACTGAGAATGTCCCTCCTTCTTCTGGTACATTTTAAGGGATCTCCCAAATGATATAAGAGCTTTTGTTAGGATAGTTTTGAGAGCTTCCAGGAAGTCTTGGATTATCTAGTACAGCTATATCATATGTCTGTTTAACAATGAATTTTCTCCACCTTCAAAATCATGATTAGTGGATGCCACCAGTAGGAGACACGAAGGCAGCCGTATGCCTTTGTTCCCTGCAGTCAGTCTATAACACAGTCTTTAACAAGATCTATAAAATTAAGTCTTAATTTTTTTTAATGTTTATTTTTGAGAGAGAGAGAGAGAGAGACAGAGCACAAGAGGGGAGGGGCCAAGAGAGAGGGACACACAGAATCTGAAGCAGGCTCCAGACTCTGAGCTGTCAGCACACAGCCCGACACAGGGCTCGAACTAATAGACTGCGAGATCATGACCTGAGCCAAAGTTGGGTGCCCAACCGACTGAGCCACCCAGGTGCCCCAATTCTTTCCATTATGCTATCTTTGGTATCCATTTTTTCAGTAAATCTTTTTATTCACTTGTCCAATGGCTATTTTTGTGATGAGAGTATATAAGCAAACCTAATCAATGCATGAATATTTACTTTCAGAGCTGCATTTAAAATAAACTAAAAAAATTGCTGCCATGTGGATTTTGTTCCAGTGTTAATTGCATTCCCAAATTTTAAAACATTTTAAAATTCAAATCCCTTATTACACCAAGTTGATAGAATTCTCAGTTTCGAAACCAAGTAGTAGTATAAACTGCATCCAATGACCTGAGGCTTTTTAAAAGTGGATGTTTTAGGATGACAGTATCTGCTTTGTAATTGTGGAAGAGACCTGAGTCTTACCAGTTATCACAGCAGACTTTCTAACAAGACTCAACATTTTCTCAATGTCAGAGAATTGCCATATTGGCCACACAGCATTCTAGCACCTCACCTCTGTGGGTCCACAGCTGTCTCAGAAAAAGAAATCTAGTGTCTGTCTGCCTTCAAATGACTGGATGTCACAGATGTTTATGAAGAACTTCAAGGAATGCGTCAAAAGAAAACTATCCTGTTCTCTGATCTCATAAGTCATGAAAATAAATATTATTTCAAATTAAATCCTGTTGGCATCTTTATTTAACTGGGCCTCAATATGTATGTATATTCACAAAATATATAAAGCTCATGTAGCAATTCATAGAACACAAGGGCTTCTGAGAGGCAGTATATAAAGTATATATGGTTATAAAAATACCAGACTTCCTAGGTCAGAATCTGAACTCCACCACTGGATAACTCACTATAACCCTGGGCAAGTTTCTTAAGCTTCTCATGCTTCAATGTCCTTATCAGTAAAATGGGGATAATAATAATACATTCCTTATAAGATTGTTAGGAGAATCACATGTATTAATATAATTTAAATTCTTAGAGTAGGACCAGGCACAAATAACCTGTGCCTCAATAAAAATAAGCAATTTTATTCACATTAGATATGTGTCTGTAAACTCATTTTATGTCATACTTATAAACATATTTAAACAGAAAATGATTGGTTTCTTCAACTGTGTGATCTTACTAGAGATCTATTTCCATCATCCTATGTTTTTTATGCCAAACACCCATACATAATGTATGATATTTTAATTCTAATAACCGGAGTTCTGTTCTTTCTTTTCTTCTCCTTTTCTTTTTTGAGTATACTAGACATATAATGTTACATTAGTTTCAGTATACAACACAGTGATTCAACTTCTAAGTTATGCTGTGCTCATCACAAGTGTAGCTGCCATCTGCGACCATACAGGCTATTGCAATATCAGTGACTATATTCTCTGTGCTGCCCTTTACCTCTGTGACTTGCTCATTCCATAACTGGAAGCCTGTGTCTCTCACTCTCCTTCTCCCATTTTGCCCATGACTCCACCCACTTCCCTCTAGCAATCACCTGTTTGTTCTCTATATTTACTGGTTTGATTCTGCTTTTTGTTTGTTTATTCATTTATTTTTTAGATTCCACAAAGTGAGTGAAATCATACGGTATTGTGATGAGCAGAGTTCTTATTATGCCTAAAGCATTCGCCAGTTCTATGATTCTGGTCATTTTCACATTCGAAGACATCATTTTTTTTCCTGTGAAAGGGGATTGATAGCACCTACTTCATATGGTGCAAAGCATTATACAAATTGTTATTATTTTTTCCAAGTCCAAGATGCACTGAACATTCATAAAGTTGACATCCTGAGTTTATATCCCAGACTCCAACATAGTTTAAGTGTGGCAACAGCATTTTGTGGCTTTAAAACCTGATGGATTCTCTTGTAAGGGGGTATCTTTACAAGTAGACCTCATGATGTGGTACAACCCAGGCCAAGGAAAGAGGCCTATGTTATAAAGAACCCGAGATGCCACAGCAGGGGCCATAATCCATCTGTAAGATGGATAACCATATTATCACCACTATCTTGAGTCCTTTTTGAGTCTATGAAACAATATGGCCCCATCTCCACTGCTCCTACAGATCCGTCACCCTTACTGTTTACCATGACAAATGCCTGAACTAATACTTAGCCATCTTACAGAGACTTAATATAGATTTAGATGACTGGTAGTTGCCAAGTGTTTTTGAAACATCATGGAATATCCTGTGAATACATACCTGCCGTTTACTTCTTTTTGGTGCTGGCTTCAAAATAAATTTTGGTGGAGTGATGTGTACTTGCTGAAATTCTAAAAGGAAATAAAAATAAATTAATGTAACTTGTATTTGCCAGTTCTTTCATACAGAAGAATCAAAGTTTTACTATCCCTTCCTAGACTAAATTGTATAATTATACTTTATTAACTATTAGTAACAGTTACTATGACTGTTGATAATTAATGTAAGTTATAATTGGAAAATTAGATCATTATAAGTATGTGGTTATTATAAATTTTATAATATATATGTTACACTTAAAGATAATATAGAACATTAATCAAAGTAATTGTGTTCATATTAATACTAAATACATATATCATGAATGAATATAGTTAAAGCAATCTTGGGCACTATTCCTATTTTAATTTATCTCAACATTTTTCTCATATTTCTGTAATAAATACTATCACATCCTTTATCAAGAATCTTCTAAATAGCCAACTTGACTTCCCACTACTGACCTTCATTAAAGAATGACACAGCAAACGCTGATGAAGATGTGAACAATCAGAACTCTCATATAGTGCTGATGAGTGTAAAATGGTATAAGCACTTAAGAGAAAGGCTCAGCAGTTTCTCACACAACAATAGTTCTCAAAGTGAAATCCATGAACTAATGGCATCAGCATATTCCCAGCATACCTGGGAACTTGCTGGAAATGCAAACTCTCATAACCCACCCAAGACGTACTTGAATCAAAAACTGTAGCAACTGGTGCAGCCACTATGGAAGACAGTATGAGGTTCCTCAAAAATTAAAAATAGAACAATGCTAGGATCCTGTAATCCCACTTCTGGGCTTACAGCCAAAGGAACTGAAATCAGCATCTCAAAGAGATATGTGCACCACCATGTTCACTGCAGCATTATTCACCATAGCCAAGACATAGAAACAACCTAAATGTTAAAGGAAATGTGGTATACACATGCAATGAAGTATTACTCGGCCTAAAAACAAAACAGGAAAGAAAGAAAGAAAGAAAGAAAGAAAGAAAGAAAGAAAGAAAGAAGAAAGAAAGAAAGGAGGGAGGGAGAAAGAAAGAAAGAGAAAAAAAGAAAGAAAGAAAAAGAAAGAAAGAAAGAGAAAGAAAGAATGTAAGAAAGAAAGAAACCTTTCTATTTGTGACAACATGGATGAACCTGGAAGGCATTATGTTGAGTGAAACTAGCCAGACACAGAAGGACATATAAGAGTCCAACTCCTAGGGGCGCCTGGGTGGCTCAGTCGGTTGAGCGGCCGGCTTCGGCTCAGGTCATGATCTCGCGGTCCGTGAGTTCGAGCCCCGCGTCGGGCTCTGTGCTGACCGCTCAGAGCCTGGAGCCTGCTTCGGATTCTGTGTCTCCCTCTCTCTCTGACCCTCCCCCATTCATGCTCTGTCTCTCTCTGTCTAAAAAATAAATAAATGTTAAAAAAAATTTTTTTTAAATTTAAAAAAAAAAGAGTCCAACTCCTAGAAGCAAAGTGGAATGGCAGTTGCTAGAGGTTAGGAAAAGGGGGAAACAGGGGAGCATTCCTCAAAGGCACAAAGTTACAGTTGTATAAATGAGAAGGTCCTAAAGATCTACTGTACAGCACAGTGCCCAGAGTTAACAATACTATATTCAGTATACTTAAAATTTTGCTAACAGTGTAGATCTTGTGTTGTATTCTTACCACTACTACTACTACTAACAATAATAATAACAACAACAACAATAATAAAGAGGGTGAAAACAAACTGCTGGAGCTAATCGGTATGTTTACAACATAGATTACAGTGATGACTTCATGCGTCCACATTTACCTCCAAACTCGTCAAACTGTATACATTAATTATGTACAGCTTTCCTTTAATGCCAATCATATCTCAATTAAGTGGCTTGGAAAAACCCTCTAGATATGCGGCCAGGAGTCTGTGTTTAACAAGCTGCCATGAGGTACTCTGATGCACTCCGAAGTTTGAGAGGAATACACCATTGTATGGTTAAACATACAACTACGCTGTGACTCGGTAATACCACCGCCAGGTAATTAATTACAGAAGAAATGTAAACATGTGTCCACCAAAGAGATTTTTATAAGAATATTTATAGTTATTTTATTCAGACTAGCCAAAAAGTGGAAACAACCCAAATGTCCATCCACATAATGGATAAAACTCTGTGTTATCTTCAAACAACAGAACGTACTCAGTAATTTAAAAAGATGAAGACAAACTGTTGCTACCTCTGACATTAATCTCATAGGCATATGCTAAGCAAAAGAAGCTGGACACAAGACACAATGCATGAAGATCTAAATCAGGATAAATTAATCTACAGCAAAAAAAAAAAAAAAAAAAAGCCACAAAAGGGACTGCAGAAGTGGGAGCCACTGACTGGGATGTGGTACAAAGGAAGGTACTGGGATAACAGAAATGTGCCAAATCTCACCAAGGGAGTACATATGTACCAAAACTCATTTAAAGGTATTCGAGATTTACATACTTCATTGCACTAATTTTTATTTAAAAAAAAATTTTTTTAATGTTTATTTTATTTTTGACAGAGAGAGACAGACATGAGCAGGGGAGGGGCAGAGAGAGAGTGGGACACAGAATCTGAAGCAGGCTCCAGGCTCTGAGCTGTCAGCACAGAGCCCGACGCGGGGCTCAAACTCACAGACCGCAAGATCATGACCTGAGCCGAAGTCGGACACTCAACCGACTGAGCCACCCAGGCGCCCCTCACTGTACTAATTTTTAAAACAGACTGTGCTAAGGGGTCCATAGGAAGTAAATAAACCTTTCCCAAATGTTTTCTTAGGGACACTAGTCCTGAGAGATGGGTCATGTAAAACAAAAGGGTCCACAGTGAAACAAGTCTGGGGGACACCTGACCACATTCTGTCTCAGAGACATGCATCATGCACAGCAAGACAAAGGTACTGATAAGTCATGACCCAGGAAAACTTCATTAAATCTAAAGTAAAAAAGCTTCCACATGAGCTTATTTCACAAAAATTGCAGTTTTGACATTTCTTTCTTTCTTTCTTTCTTTTTTTCTAATTTGTCATAATAAATCCAAGTATCTAGAAAGACAAATAACACTCTTAAAACTGACAGTGCCAACTTCTGACGGGAAAAGAAAACCAGAAACTAAGGGAGACAGACCTGACTTGGGGAAGAACACATTCAAAATTATTGTTAATGACAGCAAAAGTGCCCAGTCATCTTTAAAAAGTTTTATAGAATAGAAACCCTGAACAAAGTTTAAGAAACAAAACAAAACTGGAAGATTGTATCACAGCAAGCCTACAGTAGAGTCCTTAGGGGGATCTTTATTTATTACTTTAAATATTAATTAATGTTTATTACTTCCAGTAAGACCTATTATGTTGTAGCTTTATTCTCAGACAGACTGTCATGATTTACTTTCTTCCCATCACAGGGATTGTAAATGGTTTCACAAGGTAACCGAAGGAATAGCCTCAAGTATCTATGTAAAGTAAGAGCATCTAAATGCCTATTTGCACATTTTTTTAAATTGTGAAATCTATAAAATGGATCCCCTAGCCCTTTGGCAGCAGGGCAGAAGAAGTGCAGAAGATCAAGGAGTCACAAATCTATTTCAGAGAAGGGACATTAGCAAACACTCATCTCATTTTCTAATAAGGAGACAATGTTAACGTCTTAAAAAGTATTTATTTTTTAATTTATTTTGAGAGAGAGCAAGCGAGAGCACACAAGGCAGGAGAGGGGCAGAGACAGAGAGAGAGAGAGACAGAATCCTAAGCAGGATCCATGCTGTCATCATAGAGCCTGACGTGGGGCTCGATTCCAGACACCGTGAGATCATGGCCGGAGCCAAAATCAAGTCGGACGCTTAACCAAGTAAGCCACCCAGGCATCCCAAAACTTTTTATTTTTTTAAGTTTTTATTTATTTAAGTAATATCTACACCCAATATGGGGCTTGACCTCATGACCCCGAGATCAAGAGCTGCATGTTCTTACAACTAGGCCAACCAGGCACCCCAACAATGTACACTTTTAAGTGGTTTTCCTAAGCAGCAGTTTAGGACATGCTCTTGGTTGGATAATTCTTCCATTTCCCCGCTGCCTCTCTCCCAGCACACATTCTCATAGTGGCACAATCCAAAACCCCGCTCAGCCCCCGACTAGCTGTGGGCCCAGGAAAAGACAAGCTAGATGAGCCCATTTCTTCATCTATAAAATGTAAATGATAAAATCAATCTCACAGCGCTGTAACAAAGATAAAAATGAGATTAAAAATCCGAAGGTTCTGTAACCATAGGCAGGGCCCACTAAGAAAGGAAGCGTCTCCACCCCAGGTATTCAGAGCATGCTCTGTCTTGAAAAGAAAATCAAGGAATCCAGTACATCCAAAGACAAATGTATTCTGTATAATCGCTGCTCGACTAACGAGGCCAAAGTAGGAGTACTCTGCCCTGCTTGTCATGCAAAGATTTGGATCATCTCAAGCCAACACGTATAAATAAATGGGCCTGCAAACAAACACACGTGAGATGGAGAGACTTTTCACAAAAACACATAATAATAAAAAGCATTAGTCTATAATCGTGCCTTCTGAAAACGCTGGGGCAAAAAGAGAGGAGGAAAACAACAAATGGGGAAATGATTACAAGTCCATCCGTATGTTTATAAAATCAGTATCTCACTGAAAGTGAATTTTTCTGTATTTTGTCCACGCAGACCAATTTTTGCTCTAACATTATTTCTCCTTTCAGAGACACTACTGTGATTGTTGCCATTTTAAAAAGTCTTCCTCCAATGTGCTCAAGCTGTATCTTTCCAAACTCATCCACTACAAACATGAGGTCAGTTTGCATTTTATTCTCCTTCTTGATGTCACTTGACCTCATGTCACTTTCTCTCTCAAACTGTTATGAGCAGTCATGTGCTAAGGACATTTCACATACAGATTAGCTCTAAAGCATTCAAAAGAATTATTAAGCCTGACTTTTTTTAAAGTCATAATATGAATACCATACCAGATGGAAGATCATCCAAGGGAAATTCAAACAGTCTGGATTTGTAAACCGAATGAAAATGGAAATCCTCCTGCAATAACAAACAACAGAGATTGAGCACATGCAACCACTTATCCCCAGCCTCAGGCAATGAGAGCTGAAGAAGCAGAGACCCCTAAAAGAAGCATGACTATGCGCCCTCCTGGATTTGGAAAGGCAATGAGCCACTGTGCAACCCTCCCCCGCCTGGATTCCCCCTGCACCAGAGAAATATCCTATTAGAAACAAAATGCCTCTGCAGACACAGAGGCCAAAGCCTGCAGTAATGGAAAATAAATGAATGAACCTATTCCCCCAAGGAGAAGTAAGACATCTGGGAAAATGGGCTAATGCTTTTTATAACTAGTTCCTTTCTGTGGATCCCTGCCCCACTTTCAGAGTCAGAGAGTTTTGCTAGGCAAAGACTGCAGGGCTAACACTCTTCCGGTATCGGGGAGTAAGATGACTGGTGTAAGCAGATGCCCAAACGGACCTTGCTCCAAAATTCAAATGTCATACAAAGTTCTGTGACAAACCAACAGACAAAAAGTCCTGTTCCATCTAAGAAAAATTAATGAACATTCAAGTAACTACTTCTGGCTTCTTTCCATTAAAAAAACCCAGAATGTCATAAACAGTCAAGTTTCATGATAACTGCCATAAAAACATCACCTGGCCAGGCGAAGTGATACGACAGCCAGTAACAGGCATCCAGAAAACAAAATACAATACAAATAGCTTCCCTTTATGGGTGGCAACACAGTATGTATTTTTAGAAATTACTTAAGTGTTTGAACACTGTTGCACGACACGATGAAGAATGTTTCTGTGCACAGAGCTAGAATGGAAGTGTATTATCTTTCTCTGCAGTCTATAATATTAACTCAACCCTCTTCTAGTTTTTTTGGAAAATGAATTGTTTCGACTAAAATGAAGGAGAAATTAATAAAACAGATTTCTCTACATTTCACCAGCACAAGGCCTTACAGACAATAGGCAATAGAGAAAAATCTGAAATCCAGAAAAGAAAATGAGGTGGAAAATCATGCATCTATTGAGTTGGTGTGTAACAGACTGAATGATTGTGTCCATCCCCACCCTGCCAAATTCATATGTTTAAGCCCTAACTCCTAATGTGACTGTATTTGGAGATTGGGCCTAGGAGAAGGTACTAACGGTTAAAACAGGTTTCAAGGGTGGGGCTGGGGTCCTTACAGGAAGAGGAAACACCAAAGCGCGCTCTCTCTCTTTCTCTCTCTCTCTCTCTCTCTCTCTCTCTCTGCCATGTGAACACAGAGTAAGAAGGAAGCCATCCCAATCGAAGGGGAGAGCCCTCGACAGACATGGACCCTGCCGGCACCTTGATCTTGGACTTCCAGCCACCACAACTGTGAGAAAATAAATTTCTGTTGTTCAAGCCACCCACTCTCTTGTGATGACTGCCTGAGCAAACTAAGACAAATCACAGCACATTATGGTGGAGTTAGAACAAAAATGGAGGCTTCAGAACACCTGAGAAGGAAAGTATTTCCAGTATCTAGAGAAAGAGACAGACTTTAAAAAACACTTGTGGTTTTGACTTATTCAATATTCAATTATATCCTGACTCTAAAAATATGAAAATAGAGACAAAAAAAAAGGAGGAAAAGGGAAGAGGGAAAGCCCCCAATATAAATTTTTACATTGGCCACAAGAAACAGGAGCACTTACTTGGGAGGTGTCATTCTCTTCTGGTTCAATGAGATAGGTGTGGTTCCCATCATAGAACATTCCACTGCCAAGGACAAGAAAATAATCAGGCATAGCCATCTTGCCTCAGAACAAGATCATTTTAAAATCAATAGCTGCCGAAGGATGAATTCACTTCTCAACACTCACTTCCCAGTCCCACCCATCATCACCAGTTACACACCACATACCATAGACACACAGACACACACACATTCCCCATATACCACACCACACACACCCTACTTACCACACACCACACACATACACACACACCCCACATATACCCCCACATACCACACATACACAGCACATACAGATTACATACTACATACCACACACCATACCCCACAAACCTCCCAATACCACACCCCACATACACATACACACTGCACCACATCACATGAGGGTAAACACACACACACACACACACACACACACACACACACGCCTAAAGGGAAAGGCCCGTTCCTCTGACTCCCCATAAACAGCAGGGTCTCCTCATCCTGACCCTTCTCAGGTTCAGGATTATCATTCTTTAACTGTGGTCCATTATTCCTCCCTCCAACACGTAATTTTAAAACTTTATATGCAAATAGTCACCTGGAGAGCTTGTAAAATTGTAAAACTTTCAGGGCCTCCCTCAGATTTCTTGGCTAAGGCCCAGGAAGCTGCATTTTAAACAAATCCCAGGTGGTTCTGATGCAGGTTGTCAGGGACTACACTGAGAATTGCATATCTACCACACACCTGAAACATTCTCTGGTAACAAGAGATGATGCATTTCAACAATTTACCATGAGCTAAAAACCTGACACTCATTTGAATCGGTTCCACAAATGTATGAGGGAGGCACACTTATACGTTTGCCTATACTCATTTTACAAGAAATGAAACCAAAGCTCAAAGAGATGAAGTAACCTGACCACATTACATAACCAGGAAGATCAGAGGTGGGAACAGAGAGAGCCCAGGCAGATTGGTTCCTGAACTGCCTATCTGCAGTTGGCTACCTCTTCATCCATTCACTCATTCAGCACACACTTATAGAGCACCTACAATACACTGCTCTAAGTGCTGGGGGTACCATAGTGGACAAAACAGATGATTTTTCTGCCCTCATGGTGCTCATGTGCATTGTAGGGAAGACAGACAAAAAATGTATAATCAACAAGTATATATATATATATATAGATAGATAGATAGATATAGATAGATATAGATATATAGACATAGATATATATATAGTATATATATATACTATATATATACTATATATATATACATATATACTATACTATATATAATTATATATACTATATATATACTATATACTATACTATATATAATTATATATACTATATATATACCTATATATAGTATATATATATACCTATATATACTATACACTATACTATATATATATATCTAAATATACCTATATATATATATACATATATATAGATATATATATGGTGGTAAAAAATTCTAGGGAGGAAAATAAAGTAGGTTAAGGACAATAAATTGTGCTAGAGGACTGGGTGTAGAGACCAAAGAGAGAAGACTGTTGATTTACATAGAGTCTCAGAGAAAGGCTTTCTAGAGAAGATCTGAAATAAAGGAAGGGAGGATATCTGTGCAAAGAGCATCGAGCCCTAAGTGTGCTCCAGAAACATCAAGGATGCAGTGTGGCTGGAGTAGGGTGGGTGTGAGGAGGGCTCTGAAATGATTATCAGAGGAAGAGTGGGGCCACATGAGGCAGGCCCTTCTAACAGCCCTGGCTTTCATCCTGAGAGACATGTGGATTTAAGTTAGCAGAGGGAAACATGATCGCTCTTAAATTTTAAAATAATTGCTCCAACTGCTGTGTTAGAATAGTCTTTAGGATGGCAAGAACAGGAAATGGGGAAATTATAGCAATAATCCAGGTGGAAAAAAAAAATGGTAGCCACCTAGATCACAATGGTAATGGTGGAGATCGTGAGAACTGGTCAAATTGGGGGTAGTTTTTCAAAATTAGAACACCAATAGGATTTACTAATGAATTTGAATTGGAGTATGCAGGAAAGAGTTGTGTCGATGAAAACTCCAAGGTTTTGACCTGAGCAACTGGTGAGATGGGTTTGCCATTTAGTCAGATAGGAAAAGCTGCAGGAAGGACAGAATGGGCCTTGGAAGCAGGATGCAGGGAGCAGGGCATAAATCTGGAGTTGGGTTTTGATCTCTTAGGCTGAAGATGACTATAAGCCAACTGAGAAATCCTCTGGAGGGCATTTTAAGCTACAGATGGCCTCAGCTCCCACTCAGAGAGATCCTGATGGCCATTCCTTCTAGGAGAACATGGTCTACTAAGATGAAACCTCTAATGACACTGAAGAAATGTGTCTTATCATTCAGGCATCTGAGAAGGGACAAAGTGTGATCTTCAGGAGTCATTTCTCAGTGTTACGTGGAAATGACTGCATGACACCCAAACTGGTAAGCATATAATAGTATTTATCTTTTGATGATGGCTTAATGGAATCAGTTGGTTTCCCTGAGTTGTAATCATAATGGCTTTCAGCTCTGCTTCTATCCAAATTCTTTCATTCCTGCTGTAACATCTTCCACATGCCCTCAACTTTCATATACCCTTAGAACTGCTTCTCTCACATCTGTAAGGTTTTCCACCAAAGTACACTTTCTGAATTTGGATGACATCACATTTGGAATTTGAAGATAAACAGATGCGATTTGTAAGATATTACTGACAATACACTCCTAAAGAATCAGAGTGGGGGAAGCCTTTTTCAAACAGTAGACCAAATATGACAGCAGACATTCTCTCTGCACCTGTTGAGAATTGGCCAGACCCATCCAGAAAATGGTACAGAACAACCACCCTTTGCCAAAATTCACATGGCTATGCTGATTAAACAGCAAGCAGATTGTTTTGTTTAAATAATCCAGGGTATTATTTCCTCTTGCATTAAGTTGGTGTCCAGTGTGAAAGTCAGTGACCTTTATTGGATCTAAACATCACGATACACAGGGTAAAGAAATCAGATTCTGACATCATATATATCTAGAAGATTCTGGCTCCCTATATGATAATGTGCCATCACTAACTCTTTAACTATTAAAAAGCATATGTGTTTTATTTGTTTTGAGGATTGACACCTTTCAGTTTTATTTATATAAAATTCCAATAAGTATATCAAGTCCACACAGAGTATACATTTGATAAAAACCAGCATCCAGGACCTATTTATTATAGGCTAATAGAGCTGATTTTTTAAAAGGCTGGATCAAAACAAGATTTTGAAAAGAAACGGCCATTCTTAAAAATTGCCACAAGAGGGCAATAAACTTACATCTGATTCCATTCTTTTAGGTTCCTATAGTTACAGGATTTTGTCATAACATCAAACATACCAGGACCAAAATACTGCCTGTTAGTCCTCTGAATTTGAAAAAAAATGTGCAATCCTGAGAAACTTAACAGAAACCCATGGGGGAAGGGGAGGGAAAAAAAAGAAAAAAAAAAAAAAAAAAGAGGTTAGAGTTGGGAGAGAGCCAAAGCATAAGAGACTCTTAAAAACTGAGAACAAACTGAGGGTTGATGGCCTGGTTGGGAGGGAGGGTAGGGTAGGTGATGGATATTGAAGAGGGCATCTTTTGGGATGAGCACTGGGTGTTGTATGGAAACCAATTTGACAATAAATTTCATATATTGAAAATATAAATAAATAAATAAAGACTGCTTTCCAAAAAATAAAAAATAAAAACTTAAAAAATTTTAAAAATTTTAAAAAATGTGCATTTTCTGGTTCTTTATGTAAAATATATATAAATCTGCATCTTTCCCCCCCCTTCATGTTCTTCAACTGAATTCAGTAAATCAAGAAAAATGAGAGATCTATGTATGTACTTGGTAAATTATTAAAGATGAGTCATGGATGAAATAATCTATTTCATATCCAAATCAATGTAATTGATACAATATAAATTATTTGATATTTAGTAATATCCTCTAAAATATTTGTCAGCAATTTTTTCAGAAAGTAAAATCAACATGAGGATAATTAATAATAAATTAACAAAATGGATCCAGAGTAAATTTATCCAACACGCTCACGAAGGTCTAAGAACACCCAAACATGCTTATACACAATCCTAACAGTGTTCCTAGACACTTGATGCATTTTCTGTTTGTTTTTTTTGTTTCATTTTAAACAGAAAGGTTTCTCACGACAGAGGTAAATTTTACCTAGTTAAAACAACTGAAGCTGCCTCAGAGTGATACTCCTGATATAGTCACTAAAGTTTCCTTAAAGTTTCTTTTCCATCCTCCTTCAAATGACTGTGTAAGGTTAGTAGCAAGCTCTTGGTCTACCAGAGTCCCTGGAAGGCAGTGACGTCTTCTCATTGCTTCTTACAACATGCTGTTTGGAAAACTGGAAGACAAAGCGGAATAAGCCCTGGGCAAGATGCTTACATGGGAACTTTGGGTTGAGATGGTAAGAGGAAGAGAAGGAGAAAAAAGCCTCTTCTTTTTTATATCACTATCATACATTTGTTGTCACGAATGTCGATGGGCCCAGGGTACCACTCTTAGCAGAAAGCTGTGCTCATCATGAGATGAGGTGTAACAATTTTATTACTGAAGGGGACTTTAAATTTATTTTTACAGATAAGAAAACCAAGACCATATGAGGCATGGATTCCTGTTTGTAAAAATGTCTCTTTAGTCAAAGACTGTAATCAAAGTAAGTAAAAGTCTTTCAGAGCAAACGATCAGCAGATAGAGGTCTTCCATGCTCTTGGGCATCTGGTGTCATTCCTCTGGTTCCTCATAGTCTCTACCTTCTGCCTCTTGCATACCTACTGCCCAAGTCTGACTGGAGGCACCACTTAGGCAGACTAGCTTGATTTTCCTGGATTTCCCATTAGAACTCTTTCCTAGCGTTCTTTAAGACCTGTCTGCCTAGCCCTCTCTCTTGGAAGGCTCTATCAAAGCCTATTCCAGGGCCACTCTACCTACTCAGATGGCATTTCTGCGGAGGCCTCAAGCACTACCTCATTCCCCAGGGCCCACTCTCTATTTGCATTTTTCTGTTACTTTCTCTCTCAAAGAAAACATACCTATCTCATTCCATAGTAGGAAGCTGAGCTAGTTTTAGCTTCCCCCACAGGACTGTGAGCTGTTGTGGACAGGAGTCATGTTCTCATTGCCTCGATTTTCCCAGGGGCTGGCACATAGCAGACACTCAATAACTGCTAGCTACACAAAAAAGCCAGATCTCTAACTTGGGAACTGACAGGATGCATTTTAAATTTTCCAAGCAAAAATTTAACAAAACTAAAGTGCTGGTTTGTTCCACATCCAAAAAAAAGTAAAACAAGGAAGAACTGAGATGATTTAGCTTCAGTAGAATGCAGAGGAGTGACACGGTAGCTTCACACGGTGTTAACAAAACAAGTAAGAGCTGGCCACCTGTGTGTCACCATTAGCGACAGAACAGAGGAAGTGGATGTATTCCCATGTTAAACATCAGCAAACATTCTTTGATAATGAAGGTTATGAGAAAGGAAGCAAGGCCCCGAAGAAGGATGAACTCCAGTCCTTGGAGGTTTCCGAGAACAGACAGACGCTCCCACAAGCTTGCTGTGGGTTTTAGGTGGGATTCTGGCCAAACAATGGGCTCCAACACATGAGCTCTTGAGGTGATTTGCAGTCTACTGTCTTTGTACAAGGAGTCAAGAGTTTCCACCTACTAAAATTTCTACTATTCCATAAAAGTATAAAAACTAGCATCAAGAAGGAGTAGGGGCAGAATGGTACCAAGGGTCTAAACACCCAGAGAAACAGAGACCCACATTATGCAAACCGCTCCTGTCCCAACTTGGATGAAACTAGAAAATGCTTCAAACATCACCATAGGGTGTCATAACATAACTCCAAAGACCCTGGCCTGTTTCCGCAACTCTAATTTAAAAATCTACCTGGTTTCGAAACCTCAGAAGAAAGTAAGATCAGATCCGTTGCTGACTTAAAATTATTTCTTGACATAAGAATTTTGATTACAGTGCATTAAAAATAAAGAAAATAAGTGATTGAAAGAGTGGATAGTACAAAAAATTGGGGGGACACTTACTGAAGTCCATGGCATGTTGACAATGCAACAAATGAAGCAGGGTTTCCTCGGACACGGCCCTGGTAGTAGCAATGTTCTCCTCCCTGGAAACAGAAACCGAAAGCATAAGCCTCCACCATCGCCAGGAGCATCACCCACGTCATTCCTCAGGTTCCAGTGCACACCACACCTCCATGTCTAAAGCTCTGCAGAATATTTCGTTATTCAGATTAGTGCTATCAGACCTCTTCTAACAGAATTATTCATAAACACTCCAAGCGAGCCAACTCCAAATCAAAAGATGAAGAAATGAAAGTTGACTTAACTTGCCTTTTATGTAGGTGATGATAGAAAGAGCAAAGAAATAGATAGTGAAATACATCTGTGGCTCCTGCATGAGGATCGGTTGAATCATCTATCTCCCCAGTCATGAGAAACTCAACCTAGAGCACCAGCAAGATGATGCTCTTCCACATACAGCTAAGTAAAAATGACTATAAATCATTCCAGAGTCACTAAATTAAACTGATGGAGGAAAATACCTATTTTTATAGTGTTTATAGCAAAACTTGACAAATTTATACTATTTTGTTCTCCAATCATGAATGGCTTTCCCAGGAAGCTGTCTGGGTGGGGTTTGAAATTCCAAACTTTCCTCTAGCAGCTGGTTACATTAACTAAAATCCCATGAGACTCATTTCTTTGGATTAAACGTTCCTGGAAAAGGTAATAGGATAAATCCTCTGACATCTCAGGGTGGTGCCTCAGTCTTCAAATACCTGCCACTCAGAGCATAGTCTAGACACCAGCAGCACTAACACCCCCAGGAGCTGGTTAGAAATGCAGTTTCAAACTCCAGCCCCAACCTACCTACTTATTATAATCGGCATTTTAACAAGGCCCCTGTTGATCCATATGCACATTAAAATTTGAGAACCATTGTTCTAAATGGCCTCTTCCATTCCCCCACTAATCTCCTATTTCTTCAGAAGCTGAAAGCTGCTACTTCAACTGATCCACTGAGATGTGAAAGAATGAAATCAGAAGGACTTGAAGAATGGATGGTTTAAAGGGGCAAATGCTACCTGCCTTATAGTCTGACTTTAGGACTAATCCTACCTCAAATATTCAGTACTTGACAAGTAGAGGGGAGAGAACAGAAAGACACAGGATGTAACAAGCCTGAAGACATTTTCTGCACTGAATCCCAAGGAAGGCAGCTGGGCCTGTAACTTCTGCTTCTCGTGAGATAATCCTACAGGATCTGGGGGACCTCAGCTGCAGTGAGGGGGGCAGAGAATAGGCATTCGAGCTAGTCTGCCTAATACTGTGACATCACCAAATCTCCAAAGGAGTCACTGAGCATCATGAACTGGGGAATGCAGTTGGATTTGATGGACGGTAAGAACAGGGGGGTACTTCACCTATAAGCCTGGTAGGGGGTATAACCCAATAGGCCACAGACTGTATTTCTGTCCTAGGAAATAAAGACAGACACCAACTTTCTGCATAGGGCTGGTTTGGTGTAGATGCTAACTGCATGAGCTATCAGCTCCTTCATTTACTGGCTGTGTGACCTCAGGCAAGTTACAGGCCATCTGGCAAATGGGGGCAACAATTTCAGAGGGGTGTTCAGACCATTAAAGAGGTAAAATGCAGAAAGGGCTTAGAATAATGCTTGCCACTTAGTAAGCACTTAATAAATGCTTGCTACTGTTATAATTACTGTGTGTCAATTATTCAATGTGCATACACAATCACCTTAAATCCCTACATCAATCCTATAAAGATATATTGCTCCCTCTGTTCTACATAGGAGGTCACAACCTTAAGACTGAAGGTTGTCCACCTGGGAAGTTGCAAAGTAGAGATGCAAACTTTATGTGAATGTGTAAATGCAAGCCCTGTGTCATTTCCACTACACTACTTATGAGTTGGGCCTAGAACCTGTAGGGTGTCTAGTGAAAATCTAACCTTTCCCCCAGGCTGCTTCTTTAGGGGTTTTGTTTGTTTTAATTTATTTTTTGAGTAGAGCTAGGAGTAAATTTAACAGAGTTTAAATATCTTCTGTTGTGAATTATCCATAACATTAGATTGTAAATTAGAACTCACTATGTTTCAAAAGACCTTGTTTTCCTGGAAACATCTAATTGGACCAACAACACTCTAGCTTTCTACTCAACAGACAAGAGGGGCCAAGAGTCAGTGGGGTCACCTGGATAGAGAGATAATTCTATCTAAAAATGTTTCCCTCTATTGGATAGTTACTAAATAACCCCATCAGATCTCTTTCTGAAGTCTAAGACTGTAGTGAACAGCAGATATAAAGATAGTAGAAACAGGTGGCTCAGTTGGTTGAGCATCCAGCTCTTAGTTTCCGCTCATGTCATGATCTCACAGTTTGTGGGTTCGAGCCTCGTGTCAGGCTCTTTGCCAACAATGCAGGGCCTGCTTGGAGTTCTCTATCTCCCTCTCTCTCTACCCCTCCCCTGTGCTCTCTCTCTCTCTCTCAAAATAAAAAAAAAATAAAAATAAAAAAAAAAAACTTAAAAAAAATCAGAAACAAAAAAGATAATCACAAGAATTATGGTATCAAATTAGGGAACAATGGAAGTTGACAAGTCACTGTACGTGGAGAAAATATGTCAGAGGCAAAGGCACATAAGAAATCTTTTATAAACTACTAAAGGTTTCTTTAAAATGCCAACTCTGGAAACATGTTATAGTAAATCATAAAAAAAAAAAAGAATTCATGTTTTAAAACAATCTTCCAATATACTGGGACTAAATAGATGATTAGATAATGGAAAACAATCTTTCACTAATTTCTGATTCTGAAAAATAGGAGTCAATCCAAAAACAGCATATGATTGAGACCCATCTGCACAAAAGCCTAACACTGCAAATGAAGCGAAGAGCTCAATATGGTTGACTCATTATCAAATGTTTCCATGACACTTCAAGAGAAGCACAAACAACAGGGGGTAAAATCTCTTCAGTTGGGCTATTTACAATTCCTATCCTGAGGCTCTTCACTGATGGTACATGCAATTCTTCTAAATACTGATGAGAATTAATTTCTGTGTTGTGATTTTTTAAGGGATTATTAACCAGATAGCAATAGTTATTAAAATAAGAACTCAAGCAATGAAGTTTTACATTGAAATTATTAATTTATTATTAAAATAAATAAAATAAGTATTGCTTCTCAGCCTTTTGGGTAAGATCAAGTGTAAAATACATAAAATAAATTTAATAGATTTTGAGTTTTTATGTAACTTTTTATCCAGTATTTTTTTTTTGTTTACCCAGTATTTAAAAATTAAAACATGCTTACAGAAAAATTCTAAGAATTCAGGAGGTACATGACAAAGAGTAAAAAAATATCTCCTTCATAAACACTGTCCAGGCTATAGATGACTCCTAAAAAGTAAGCATGTTTGGCAGATTTTGTGTGCTGTATCAGGAATGGTCTGTATGGTATATTTAAGGAAATACCTAAATACACAGATATCTATTTCAGTGCACAAATGGGTTGTACACTGGGCACACTGTTCTGCCACTTAATTTTTTTCCTTTAAGGTAACCTCGACATCTTTGTATATCAATATCTCATTCTTCCAGTGATGGCATAATATTCCATTAGAGGGGTGAACCATGATTTATTTAAATAGTCCTGTACTAACAGACATTTAGATTATCTCCATATTTGTTTGTCGTCATAAACAACATTGCAAACATCCTTTAACATATTTTGTGCAATTCTGTCGCTATGTCTGTAGAACACATTACTAGATGTGGATCTGGCAGGTCAAAAAATATGTGCATTTTAAATTTAAAAAATACTTTAAGAAGCAAATAAAATTGTGTATCTTTCCACTTATATCTTAAAAGAGGCACTCCATTTGAAAATAAAAACAGTATACTGCAAAAAAGATGACTCCTTAAGCCAACTTTCTCGAGTATTATCAATTATAAAAGTTCTCCATATCTTCATACAAGTTTCTTGAGGAACCAGATGCTTTATGAAAGTAGGTATTATAAATAATAATCTAAGACAGATGTAGGAAAAGAAAAAAAGCCAGCAGCACATCCTAAGAGAGTTCGGCTCTTTATCCAACTGCCAGTCAGAGCTTTATTCCTTAAAGTCTCTTTTGTTCCAGAAATAAATCCACTGTCATTGAAACTTTCTTCGTACTCCTTGATTTAGTAACACAATCATAACAGTACAGATGTTTATTTTTAGCTAATTAAACAGTTATAGCTAAAAAAAATTACCCACCTCTATAAAAATGAACTGTATGATAGCTCCGTTGGTTTACTTCCCCCTGGACAACAGGCTTATTGTAATTTTTATTCTAAGGCAGTCAAAATAATCACTTACTTGCAATATTCAAAGACAAACCACATTTTTATTAAATAGCCAGAAAGATCTCAAAACAGAAACAGTTTATTATAAATATGATAAACTGAAAGCACTAAGGAAGTTACACAGACTGGGTTACAAAACTATAAAAATCCAATAAAGGGAACCAATTGGAGTGCAGCACCAAGGCCACAGTCATTTGCCCTCCATTCAGACCCTCAAAGGAAATTCTGCAACTTTCATCAGTTCCAAGAGGAGTGGAGCCAGGGTTACCTCCTCTAAAGAGCCTTCTCTGAATCCCTCCTCTTCACAAATTACTCTTCCTAAACCTCTTTGAATTTTCATATATTTTCAGGTCTGTACTCCACCTCATTACTATGTCCCCCACTAGACCATGGTGTCTATGTTTATATCTCCAAGTGTGCTGTTAGAAAACTGTGAATCTCAAGTTTCCTCATCAATAAAATGGGGATAATATCTACCCACACTGCTTCACAGACATATGCGAAGGATTCCAGGAGATAACAAATTAAAGTCCACTGTAAACTGCTATATAAATAGGTGAGAGGTGCAGTCGGGGAATATTTACTCAATGAAAGATTCTATCATGCCCCTTGAGCTAGGATTCTGTTAATTTATTGTCAAGATGAACAATTCAGGGCATTGATTAATAGGAATACACCAGAACAGTGGTTCTAAATCTTGGCTGCATATCAGAATCACCTGGGGAGGTTTTAAAATCCCATTGGGGTGCCTGGGTGGCTGAGTTAAGCGACTGATTCATGGCTCAGACCATGATCTCCTGGTACCTGAGTTTGAGCCCTGAACCACATTCTGTGCTGACAGGGCAGAGCATGGAACCTGCTTTGGATTCTTTGTCTCCTTCTCTTTGCCCCCCCCCCCCCCCCCCCCCCCCGCCTTCACTCTGACTCTGTCTCTCTCTTTCTCTCTCTCTCTCTCAGAAATAAATAAACATTAAAAAAAAATTTTTTAGGGGCATCTGGGTGGCTCAGTCGGTTAACCGTGTGACTTCAGCTCAGGTCATGATTTCATGGTCTGTGAGTTCGAGCCCCGCATCAGGGTCTGTGCTGACAGGGCAGAGCCTGGAGCCTGCTTTGGATTCTGTGTCTCCCCCTCTTTCTACCCCTCCCCTGCTCATGCTCTGTCTCTCTCTAAAAAATAAACAAACATTAAAAAAATTGTTTTTAGTCCCAATGCCCAGGCCATACTCCAAATCAATTAAGCCATAATCTCTGGAGACAGGGCCCAGGCATCAGCAACTTTATAAATGTTCTCAGTGATTCAATGAAGCTGCAGTGGTTGAGAAGCCCTACACTGGAGAACAGTTGCTCAGGAGCAGTGGTTCCCAAAACTATTCCCCAAAGCAAAGCCTCACTGTGATAGGCTTTGTGAACCAAATGATTCCCAGGCCTTTCCTCAGACCTACTGAAGCAGAACGTCCAAGGAGGTAGGGCTCTAGGTTTTTTAGAATTGCAAAAAGTTCCCCAGGTGGTTTTGAATATTGTATTTGGAATTACTAACCTAAAAATACTCAACCCAATAGGAAATCATCCCCATGTAGGCACATGGGTGGCTCAGTCAGCTGAGCATCCAACTCATGGTTTCAGCTCAGGTCATGATCTCATGGTTCACAGGTTTGAGCCCTAAGTCAGGCTTCATGCTGACGGTGTGCAGCCTACTTGAAATTCTCCCTCTCTCTCTCTCTCTGCCCCAACCTCCCCACCACCCAGCTCACACTCTACTCCTGCTCTCTCAAAATAAACTTAAAAAAAGCAGTTTCCATCACAATAACATGTACTTGTTAGAAATACAAGTTCCTGGGGCCCCTGGGTGGCTTAGTCAGTTGGGCGTCTGACTCTTGATTTTGGCTCAGGTCATGATCTCATGATTCCTGGGTTCGAACTGCACATCAGGCTCTGCAATGACAGCATGGAGCCTGCTTAGGATTCTTCCTTTCTTTCTCTCTGTCCCTCCCCGACTCATGCTGTCTCTCTCTCACATGAAATAAATAAATGAATGAATGAATGAATGAGAAAGAAAGAAAGAAAGAAAGAAAGAAAGAAAGAAAGAGAAAGGAAGGAAGGAAGGAAGGAAGGAAGGAAGGAAGGAAGGAAGAAAGAAAGAAAGAAAGAAATTCTCAAGCCTCACCCTAGACTTAATCCAATCCGACGGTCTGGGGATGTTTTCGCCAACCCGCCAGCTGACTTCAATGCACTCTAGACTTTGAGAACAACTGCTTTACACCACACCTGTCCTCAGAGCCCCTCACTGCTGAGCTCCCTGAAATCGTACACTAGTTCCTCAGCAGATTCTTAATGAAGCAGAAAGGACGTAAACAGCCACAGCTCTTCTCCACTCCTTTTCCTGTTTTCCCCAGAGCAGCCGGCTTTATAAGAAACAATATGGAAGGTTAAAGGTGAGCCAAGAATATGTGAGAGTTCTACTGTGGACAGAGTCATGAAAAGCAGCACTACTTTTTGTAGGTGAGGTGCTGGTAAGTAGGATGCTTTGGCCTGCATTACAAAACCCAGAGTGATCAATTGTCCTGGTTAGATTAAGATCAAGGGGGCCTCACAGGATGCAAGTTATTCAGTGCTACATCCATGAAAACCACAGGAAAATAAAGATGATGTGGTCACCATAAAAGGGACATGGCCAGTGGAGACACTACCAGATCAAATTGTCAACCTGGAAACCCTTGTGTTCCTGCTCTGCTCCCTGGGTCATAGCCCTCTCCCTGTCCATGGGTACCAGTTACAGGACCAGCCTTCTGCCTTGCAGATCAGGGCTTATTCCAGTCATCCTTGTCTATGGGTGAGATCTCTGCTCACTCTAGCACAGTGGTTCTGAGCCCTGGACATACATTAATATCACAGGGAAGCTTTTAAAACAATACCAAGGCTCACTTCATACCAGTTATATTAGAATCTCTACAGGTGGGACCTGGCATTTTTAAAATCTATCCAGATGATTCCAATATGCTGCCATGGTTGAGAAGCTATGCTCTAGCCAATACCCCTTTGCAAGAACTGAAGCCCTGCTGTTGAACTTTACTGTATACTAGATTCCTCCCAGGCATGTGCACTCCCCAGACTTCTGTTTGTGGCCACGCTGCTGAAATCTATTCCACCAGGTGCTTGCCTACAATAACCTATTTCCAATTTCCTCTTGAGTAGTATCAACATGAGGAACCCACCCTTTTCTTACCTTTACCCTCCCTCCCAATGGTGACAAATGGTGCTTTCAGTCATTATTCAGTCAGGAGTATACCACATCTCCCTAGTGCCATCTGCATCAAGGAAATTCCTAGAAAAGCAAAATCTTATTATGTTGGAGAGGATCTACCAACCCACCTGGATTAAAATTCATAATTTGGGATTACAAAGAATCAGAGCAGATTCGCAGAAGTGACATAGGCTAAACACCTCTTCAGGTACAAAGTATAAGAGTATTTGATTCTACAGGCTCTCAAAGAAAAGTGTAGAGAAAGATAATCTCATCTCATTTTACAGTAAGTTAAGAATTAAAGAACACTACCACATGGTGGTTCCCAAATGCCAATAATCCATGGGTCTATACTAATGCAGGTCAAAATCTCTACCAGTTCATGGCAAAATGAGAAAAATAATTACAATGTTGTCAGTTTTTCATAAAGCTAAATGTACTTAATTTTTATATAACTTCCCGTTGTTTTGAGATTAGTCCATTCCTTCCCTTTGATTATTAAACTTAAGTATTTTTAAATTTTTTAAAAAATCTTTATTTTCAGGGTAATTTTAGACACAAAAAAGTTGCAAAGATGGTGCACAGAGTTCTAGAATACCTAATCACCCAGTTTCTCCCACGGTTAACATCTTACATTACCTGAGTACATTTGTAAAAACTAAGAAATTGACCTCAGTACATTACTATTTAATAGACTTTGAGCACTGAGATTTTACCAGTGTTTCCACTAATTTCCTCTTTCTGTTCCAGGATCCCTAACCCAGGGTACTATACTGCATTAGTTGTCATACTCATTTTCTGTGAATTGGTGACAATAGCAAATAGAATTTAATATGAAAGGTTGTTTCCTATACAGTGAAAATTAAAAGACTGGCAATCCTATAATGATCTCCATAATTTGTTTTGTTAGTTTGCTGGGCTATGCAATATAACTCTAGGATGAATAGTATAAGTGAATACTTCCTAGGCTTTAACTTCACTCATACTATAAGTTTTCAAAAGATTTTTTTAACACCCTTATGTAATCAGCTTAATTTAGGTGACTGGTTAAAAATATATTTTTTAAAATAACCCATGGACATAAATTCCAGGGGCGCCTGGGTGGCTCAGTCGGTTAAGCGGCCGACTTCGGCTCAGGTCATGATCTCACGGTCTGTGAGTTCGAGCCCCGCATCGGGCTCTGTCCTGACAGCTCAGAGCCCGGAGCCCGTTTCAGATTCTGTGTCTCCCTCTCTCTCTGACCCTCCCCTGTTCATGCTCTGTCTCTGTCTCAAAAATAAATAAACGTTAAAAAAAATTTTTTTTAAATAACCCATGGACATAAATTCTAAAAGATTAGTCAATAACACTTTGCTATAATAAAAGTCTAGGACCCTTTGTTTTCTGTGATTGTTCTGGACTATCCTTTCAAGGATGTTCATATAATGGACGGCCTTGAAAGATAGAGATATCTCCCTCTAGAGCAAAAAGCTAAACATGTTTACTTCCTATTTTTTTTTATATTTACTTATTGTTGAGAGACAGAGAGAGACAGAGCGTGAGCAAGGGAGGGGCAGAGAGAGAGAGAGACAGAATCAAAAGCAGGCTCCAGGCTCTGAGCTGTCAGAACAGAGCCCGACAGAGGGCTCGAACCCACGAACTGTGAGATCATGACCTGAGCTGAAGTCGGACACTTAACTGATTGAGCCACCCAGGTGCCCCTGCTTCCTATTATAAAAGATCTAGGTTTCCTAAATTCAGAATTTCTCTCTAGTAACATGACACACCATGTGTGCAGGTGTCACCCAGTCCCTCTGTTAGCCCCTGGGAATTAAGGCTCAAGACACAAATAAAATAAAATGTTGATGTTCCGGCTATTGCTATTGCTATGAGATATAAAGTCCTTTGTCTCTGACCTGGGATCTCCTCTCTTATGCTAACACAGATGAAATTGCAGCAGGCTAACTTGTTAAACTGAAAGTAGGATAAAATCTCAGACCTTCAGAGTTCTGGAAATTGGGATTTCCATCTTTCTCTGAAGGTTGGGAGATTTGCTAACAGTGAGCCTTAGTCCCATACTTCCATCTTCCTGTAGGACAAAAATCAGCTGAAGATGAAAAAGGCACACATTGCCCATTTTATCACAGCTAGCCACTCTCTCATTTATACTACTGGTTGATACCTTTGGATATTTGTGCTTGCCACCCTATTCCATGGTATGGTTATCTAAGCAGCAACCAAATTACAGGCTTACTCCAACATCTGGAGCTAATGGGTCATTCAAAATTTGTGCACTGTTTTAATACTCACTGATAAGCACTAGGATTTTGCAGCAACATCATTAATCAAAAAACATTTTAAAAACTAATAGATATATCTAGCTGACAAAAAAAGAGAATTATTTCATTTAAAGATTACATGGTTCCTGTTAAAGAACCATGTAATGGTTCTCTTTAACATGGTTCCATGTTAAAGAGAAAAAGATGTATATTATTGTAGCAAAAGTTACTACAAGAAAGGAAAAAAGAGAACTAGAAAGTCACTGGATATAAGTAAAGGTGATAAGGAAAGAGTCTTATTGGAAGGTGGTGAACATCACAGAAAATGAGGGCCATAACTTTCTTACGAGCTCTCAGGTTTAAAAAAAAAAAAAATCCCACTAGGGACCTAGTGAACTTAAAATCTATTTTTATCGTTGTGCAGGAGTCTTTCCTTATACTGATTTCCCCTGGGTAATGTCAGTTAAGGAAAATAAAGTATGAAAACTATGATAAGTTCCCAGGAGTTCCAGCTCACAAGTACCCTAAGTGAACAATTGGTAGTCTTTTGCGATGCAATGCATTTCCAAAATGTACAGACTTAGTTCTTTCTCCTCTTGGATATTGGTCCAGGCACCTCCAGCACATATTCTAAATGTTTTTACATTAGTTATGATCAAAATGCCTTCTGTATTAGTTTCCCAGGTTGGCCATAACAAATTACCAAATTACCTGGGTGGATTAAAATGGAAATGTATACTCTCACAGCACTGGAGGCTAGGAGTCTGAAATCAAGGTGTTAGCAGAGCCATGCTCCTTCTGAAGACCCTTGGAAAGAATCCCCCTTGTTTCTCCCTAAGTTCCTGTGGTTGCCAAGAATCCTCTATGTTCCCTGACTCGTACACACATCCTCCAGCCTCTGCGTTGTCTTCACATTGTGTTTTCCTTGTGTGTTTATGTCTCTAAGTTTCCCTCTTTTTTTTTTTAATTTATTTAAGTTTTTATTTATTTATTTTTAAGAGAGAGAAAGCACAAGGGGGGGGGGGGGGGGGGGGGCGGGCAGAGACAGAGGGAGAGAGAGAGAATCCCAAGCAGGCTCTGCACTCTCAGCCCAGAGACCGATGTGGGTCTCGAACCCACAAACTGAACCTGAACTGAAGTCCAAGACTTACCAGATTGAGCCACCCAAGGGCCCCTAAGCTTCCCTCTTATAAGGACACCAGCAATGTGATTATGGACCTCTTTGTAATTTGATTATAATCTGAAAAGATCCTATTTGCAGAAAAAAGGTCACATTCACAGATAACAGGCACATGAATTTTGAAGGTACACTCACTATTCAACACAGTACAACTTCTCATCAAGTGAATGTTTAGATTTCTAAATCCAGGGATTTTGCTTCTAAGAAGATTGGCTCAATGGAATAAACTGGAGGCGTCCAGCTTCATTCATTTAATAAGATTAAAATGTATCCTAATTACCTCTAGCCAGCCATTCTAGTTTCCCATAACTTCATTTAAAAATGCTTGCCATTATTTTTACACAAATAATATGGTAAATCTGACCTTCAGTTCCCTTATTAAGTCAAACAGAGCTTCCCAAATTGCTTATTTTTAACCAGAAAATAGGCAAGAGAAATTATTTTTCAGCTGTCAGGTAATTATGACACTCATCAATATAACAATGTCTTCTTAGACTGCTAAAAAAATATTCAGTTCCCACAAAGTGCTCCTCTGCAACAAATTACTGTAATACAGACAGGGTACTTATCAGGTACTGTGAGATGCACTTCTAAATTGGGAGAATGGAAAATCAATGTGGACCACATACAGTGACTATATAATTACAAACTCATGAAATTATAACTCTTTCCAGGAAATTATTACATCATTGTATCTTTTTAAAATAACAGAAGTTTAAATCAATTGCTCTATATGAATTTTTTAGCATAAGAGATGTATATTATCTAAAACTTTATTCTGTAGTTGATGTCTGAACATTAACATTGAGAAATATAACTGATTAGGAGATAGTTCTGCAAAAAGAAAGCATATGTGGCATCCCTAAAATGAAGAAAAAGATTATGTTACATCTGAAAAGAAGACTTTTTGTTGTTTTCTTGTCCTTTTTCTCCCCCCCGCCCCCCGCCCCCTAAGAAAAATGAGGGTCCGAGGTAAGGAGAAAAAGGACTTTTTTCCTCACTTCTACCATGAATTTATCCTCCTTTATTTTCATTTCCATTCTATCATTCTCCCTCTACTCCTTTTCTGAAGAAGTAAGGATAAGCAGCATCCTTTTTCCCTCTTATACCTTGAGTCTCAAACACTTGAGCTCAAGAACTCAACACCAGCATTCAGCATTCCCTCCCTGGATGATTGTGAATTAGCTCAGGGAGGATTTAAATGCACATACAAAAAACTGACTTTGTAAGGAGGAACTTCTTAAGCAATGTCCTTCAGAGAGACAAACTGGTATATTTAAGGCTGTATCTGATGAAAAGTGAAATTAAGTTTGGAAAAGTAAGTGTTGTTGTTTTTTGTTTTTCCCCCAGCAACTGTTTCTGTGGACACAGGTTGGTCATTTGCCATGTTTTTGTTGCTTATTTTCTTGTAAAATGAAAGTGGGAGTTGAATTACATGGTATCTATGATTTGTAATCTATTTTTTATTATTGTTTTTTGTTTGTTTTTGTAATTTACTTTTAAAAAATCAAAGATTACCAACTTTTTTCTTTTAAATACCAGGCCAACTTCCAAAAATTCAGTATCTTATATACAGCACTTAGCATAAAGCAATAAAATTGAAAAACAATAACATAAGATTTGGAAATGTTTTTAATGTTTAATACAAAATTTTTAAACAATTTAAAAATTGTTTCTAAAATCTAAATAATTTCTGAGTCAACTGAAGGTTGATGGGTGTGGGGGCTGGGGGTGTGGGGAAATGAGTGATGGGCATTGAGGGCACTTGTTGGGATGAGCACTGGGTGATGTATGTAAGTGATAAATCACAGGAATCTACCACTGAAGCCAAGACTACACTGTATGTTAGCTAACTTGAGAATAAATTAAAAATAAAAATAATAAATAAATAAATAAATAAATAAATAATTTGTGAGTCATATAAAAGTCATGGTATAGGGGCACCTGGGTGGCTCAGTCAGTTAAGCATTCCAACTCTTAATTTCGGCTCAAGTCATGATCTATGCGTTTGTGAGATTGAGCTTCACCTCGGGCTCTGCACTGACTGTGCAGAGACTGCTTGGTATTATCTCTCTACCTCTCTCTCTCTGCCCCTCCCCTGCTTGTGTGTGCTCTCTCTTTAAATAAGTAAATAAATACATTTTTTTTAAAAAGTCATGGTTATAAATTACGGAAAAAATGTATATGGACAACAAAAAAATGTAGGTATCAGAACTTCATGAATACTGCTAAAATAGTACTTAAGAGTAAATTTTCATTCCTAGATGCTTACAGAAAATAGGATTGATAATGAATCAGCTAAACATTTAACTCAATGAGTTATGAAAAAAACAAAGAGAAGTGCTTTTAAAGTAAAAGCAGTAAACATTAATAACAAAAGTAAAGCTGATTCTTTGAAAAAATGTTTTAAAAAAAGTTTCAGGATTGATCAAGTAAAAGAGTAAAAGCATAAACAAATGGAAATAAAATAGGAGACACAACAATATAGAATTCAATTTTAAAAACCTTGAGAAGATTTGAAACAAATACAGCAAAATACTAACATGTTAAGTGTATACATGGATATGTTATAATATATGCAACTTTTAATGTTTTAAGTATTTCAAAATTATAGGAATTTATATCACAGGTCAGCTGCTGATAGCTTATGATTTTCAATTTAAAATTGACTTAGAAGTGGCTCTAAAATACTTTGGAAAGGAAACATGTGTGGATGTGAGCCTCAGCACAGGTGACGAACTTAGCACTAGGTGAGCAGATGTGAGGCTCACAATCTGGTTCTTGGTATTCCTGTTTATAGTTACTGCATCCTTTTATGGCAGGGGGAGAAACAGGATCTCTCACACCTGTCCAAACTGAACTTCGCCCCACACAGTGTTGGGTGAATAGGAGCAACTACCCTATTTCCTAACGATGGGCTTAATTCATTCACTTATTTTTTTTGTTCAACAGATATTTATTGTCTTCTAGGCACACAACATGCTGAAGGCTAGGTACACACTACAAGTTTCCACAGGAGCTTACTCTTGGAGTAACTTCTCACGGAATGTACAGTCTAGAGGCACAGACGATTGTTTTATTGTGAAGCAGAGTGTGAAGGATAGCTTTTGTTGATCCGGCTGTGCCTCCTGTGCCCTGAGTAGGATCAGAAACCGGCAGGAAGAATGGGCAGAAGCCACCAAAGGCCTAGCTAGAAATTCTTTACAAACTGTCACTCTACCTTAATAATAATATCAAAACTGATATTTATGGAGCACTTTCTCTACCCAAAGCTCTGGGCTACATGTTTGTCTTACTCATTTCATAGACGAGGAAAATGAACAAAGAAGGAATAAGGACTGTCCAAGGTCCTACAAATACAAACTGGCAGAGTCAGGATATGAATCTAAATTCATAGACTAATTCTTGAACTAAATTCAAGACTGTCTAGCCTTAATGATACTGTCAGTCTTTAAGCTTTACTGCTTCCAAACTACAGACCTGTTCTGGACTTCGAAACAAAAGAAGTGCTTAATTATATCTGTTAACACTACTCAAGAAAAATTGAAAAAAAAATTGTTTTTTAATCAGAAAAGTAGCATGAAAAAGCTCAAGAAGATAGCGCTTACTCTGCACAAAAATCTAATTGCCATGTGGAATGTCTACTGACCCCACTCAGAATTACCAAAGCCACTATTCTGCTTTCCAGAGACAGTTAAAAGTACTCTTCCAGATTTTCGAGAATATTGAGAAAAGAGAAAAATCAATGTGTAAACCCAAAGGCAGGATTGGTCCAATTCTTGTAGGTCATACCTGATTTCTTTGAGTTGAGGCTCTGGTCACAGATCATACTCCTGCTTTGATCCCATCCCTTCTTGTACCACCTCCTGCTCTATCCACCCTCTCTGGTTTCTTTCAGTTTCTCTAAGGCACCAAGATCCTGCATCAGGGCCTCTGGATCCTTACACATGCTAATTTCACTGCCTGCAAAGCTGTTCCTCTCGCATTTCACCTGCCTGTTACTTATTTTTCAAACTTCAGAATTCATATCATTTTCTTAAGGAAGGCTTTCCTAACCAAGCAGACTAGATGAGGTCTCCCATAAAATGCTTTTGGGACGTGGACTTAATTCCCTTTACAGCACTTTCATAACTGCCATTTGAAAAGCTCTTTTGGTAGTTATTTTCATTATGCCTGTCATCCCCACTGAACTGTAAGTGTTGAGAGAGAGAAGTGTATCATACTATTCATAGCTACATCCCTAAGCTGATGGCAAGCACTCAATATATATCTATTGAAAGAAGGAGAAGTGAGAACACAAACAGGGTATCTGAGAATTTAGGTTTTTTCCCACTGTCATAAATCTCTAATGTCACCTTTCATAGTTTCTTAAACTCCACATAGGTAAGTTTTCAGAAGTTTCCCATAGAGATAATCAGGTCCACTTGGATCTACCTCCCATTCTACCTCTTACATGCAACAAAAAGGCTGTTATGATAAAACATCAAAAGGAGCCCTGATCAATTACCCCTCCAAAATGGCTCAAACCACTCAAAGCTAAGGTACTTATTCTCTGGTCATTATTACCTGTTCTTATTTTTACAGTGGCCACTTATTCACTGGAAAATAAGCATTTTTTATAAATGAGTAAGAAAATAACACTAGGACAACACAGGGAATAATCTATGATTTTTTTTTTTTTTGCTTCAAACCAGTTTCAAACTTGTCAAAAACATTTCCACAACTTCCTGTTCAATCATAATTACTCTAGTAATTGTTCACTCTAAATTCAAAAAAAATTGCAACAGTAGATTTATATAAGACATTATATAATGAAAGATTAACTCTATGATTAGAATTAAAGAAGGAACAATATTCTATCACAAAATAGTTAATTGGTTCTAAACATAGAAATACCATTAGTTAGTGCTACTTTTAATTTTAACTTACGGCTGAACATGTCTTTTTAAGTTTATGGATAACACTTTGAATATTAACAGATGAAATAATTATTTAGGGACTTAATTGGAAAAAATATTACACTAGAAAGAAATAGGACTTTCTACTCAAACTGGTTACAAGCAGAGCTTTGAAATAGAACTCACACTGATACCAGCTGTCACTTTTCATTTCTCCCTGCTCCTAGCCCTAAGATACCTGACCTGTATAAACTGGTAATGGGCCAATATATTTTCTTCAGGCTACAAAGTTAAGACTACTTGCAATCTTAACAATGCCATTAAGGTAGCTGATGCATTATACATGATGATGGACCTACAGCAACCCTGCTTTAGTCCCAAGGGAAAGGAAAATTTACTTAATCCCCAAAGAATTTCTTCCTATAATGCAAAGAGAATCAAATCGTGAAATGTGAGACCTTCCTGAAACCACACTGATTACAAGATGGCAGAGGAGCATATGTCTGCATAAGCTTGCCAAGGGAAAAATGCACACACTGTCCAGCTCATCAAAAGAATACTAAAATAGAGACTAGCTGTGGCTAAAAAATAAAGTTAGGAAACATACCCAGAATAAATATCACATGTAAGGAAGAAACAAACACTTTAGAATTTTTAAATTAAATTTGTGTAGCTCTTTAACTCTTCCGTGGGGGGGGGGGGGGGGGCGTGTGGGTGTGGGTGCACACACATGGGGAAAGAAAAGGGAATGGGTATTTTGAAGCAGGCTGGCAGAAATATAATCAAATATCTTCTAGTCTCTTGGCACGATGATGATATGTTTCGGCTTAGTTACTCTTGTCCATAGAACTTCACATTTCCTCCAGATGCAAATAAATTTACACATAGGCATAAGATGGGCATAAGAACCCAGCCATGTGTTTGCCATGTGCAAGACAGCAACATATTTCAAAGGGTTATAATTTAGCACCCTTGGCAAATTCCTATACTGAATGGTAGTCTAACCTCTATGGAGAACAAAGAATAGTTAAAAATAAATCTCAAGAGAATGGGGCACCTGGTTTGCTCAGTAGGTTATGCATCTGACTTCGGCTCAGGTCACGATCTCATGGCTCTTGAGTTTGAGCCCCGTGTCGGGCTCCGTGCTGACAGCTCAGAGCCAGGAAACTGCTTTGGATTCTGTGTCTCCCTCTCTCTCTGTTCCTCCCTCGCTCATGCTCTGCCTCTTAAAAATGAATAAACACTAAAAAAATTGTTTTTAATAAGTAAATAAACCCCAAGGGAAAATGGCTAAAAAAACAGGGCTTCCTTAGAAGGCATTTGGTTTTCTTTAGAATAGAAATTTTATATTTAGAATAATTGAAATTCACCTAAACCAAATGATTACATCTTCACTATATGGCTTACTAAAACAAGTGCCAATGGAGAATTAATTGCAAATGGTAAACTGAAGTGTTATAACTTAAATATTTGTATTCTGATTCCTCTGTTATTATTTGTTTCCATACAGAAAGTAGACTATAGTGGAAAATAGTAGGAATTCTGGCACCAGACTACTTGGATTTAAATTCTTGGGCAAGTTAGTTATTAAACTTTCTGTGTCTTTGTTTCTTCACTGCAAAATGAGGATAACAATGGTACTATTGGAGGATACATAACTTAGCGTATGTAAAATTTTTATTAGACTAGTATCCAGCACACAGTTAGTACCACACCACCATCTGCTATTTCTTCAACTGCCACCAGTACTTCTAATCTTATTATTCCTCAGTCCAGTTACCAGTATTGATCCCATCAGAATATCAATATGATTCAAAGAGGTACAGATCGCATAAAACAAAAAATCCCTGATGGTAAATGAGCATCCATGGGGTAATAATTATTCATTTGAAAAAATGCAGAATTTTGAGAATGATATAAAACAGAAGCACAGCTAGGGATTTTATTTTTCAATTCCATTAAGGTGAGTACAGTTAGCTGGAAAGAACATGCTACCAATAGCCTTAAGGAAGCAAAATGAGTTTGGCTTTTAAGGAGAATTGGTTAACTCTTGCAAGCAGCTAACATTAAAACCACTGGCAGCAGTAATTTGCCATGAAGAAAGATTGAGTCCTGCAGATAGCAATGAACACATAGACTTTATACAGGAAAGCAACACATGGTAATTATCAATCAACAAAGCCAGCTGACTAGGATTCACAAACACTAGCCATCAAATAGATGGCTTTTCCAGCTATACTTTTGTTCACAATTTAAAATACTTATATGAGGATATATGGTTCTTGCACTAGTAACAGGGAAAATTAAGGAGTCGTCATTTCAATATAATTCACTATTTGAAGATTAAAATATTTAAAAATGAGCAACAGCTCAACTCTGGACCAGAAGCACAAGGTTTCCCTGTGCTGTCTCTAGTTGCAGTTACAGAATCATTTCTAAACCAGGAGATCCTAGAATTGAATACCACTACCAGCCCCCATTATTATTCAATTCAATAACTTCTTATTAAATTGCTGGAAGATTAACCTTACTTATATACATATTTTGCAGAAAGTCTAGATCTCATTCTTGGAGGATTCTTATATCCTCAGGTTTAAAAAAAATTAGCTATGTCAGCAGTTATAGGCTAGTGAAATCATTAAATATAATAAAATACATCTGGTAACTAAATATTCATGCATAACAAAAATATGTAGACCAATAATTCTTTAAAAGTCATTCAGGTTTTACTACTAGTCAGACTGATGTTACATCATGGCTAAACTGTCTCAGACAACAGAGAAGAAATTTCTTAAAGTCATCTAATTTTAAAAATCACGTATTTGTGGGTTGCCTGGGTGCTCAGTCGGCTGAGTGTGTAACTCTTGTGGTTGGCTCAGGTCGTGCTCTCACGGTCGTGAGATCAAGCCCCATGTGGGACTGCACTGAGCATGGAGCCTGCTTAGGATTCTCTCTCTCTTCCTCTCTCTACCCTGATCCCATCCTGCTTGCATGCACATGTGCTCTCTCTCTTTCTCTCTCTCTCAAAATAAATAAAAAAATTTTTTTAATTGTGTATTTGTGGTGAACTTGGTTTTTATTTTATTTTATTATTTTTTAAAAAATTTTAAGCTTATTTTGAGACAGAGAGCAAGCAGGGGAGGGACAGAGAGAGGACGAAAAGAGGATCTGAAACAGGCTCTGTGATGATAGCAGACAGCCCAATGTGGGGCTCAAACTCATGAAGTGTGAGATCATGAACTGAGCCGAAATCAAGAGTTGGATGCTTAACTGACTAAGCCACCCAGGCACCCCTGAACTTGGTGTTCATTAGTGTAAAAAGTTATCACGTCTATATATATGACATATGAAAATCTCCCCCCTGGTAAAGAGAACCTGTGTCAGGTACCTGCACAACCTGTAACACCTGTCCCTGAAATTGACCTTCATCCTGTACCTAGGGTTTTGCTCACAGAGTTTTGACTCAGTGGTGAAAAGTCCTTAGCCTAAATCTCCCAGAAAATCTAGCAACAAGAACATAAATACAGATTCTGACATATGGGTAGCTGCATCTGCCAAACATACTATCAATGCTTCACTAAATTGTTTGTAATAATTTTAATCAACTCTATTTACACACACTTGGTTAAAAAAACAAAAACAAAAAAAACCTCCCTAACAGACAAAATTGAGACCAAAAACTACTTCAGTTTATAGTAAGTGAACTGTATCTCAATAGAACTGTTTTTTTAAAAATAATCCCAGTTACCATGGCAGCAGGAACCCCCCAAAGGACCAACTAAGGGTCTTTGATTGATAGTCTGCCCCTCGGCCATCCTTAAAATGCACATCACCGAGTTACTTTACTAGATAAAGGCCTTCTCCATTTCCACAGAGCCAGGGGAAATGCCTGAACCTTGTATTTGAAATTAAAGGTGATACAACTAAGAGCTTACATGAAAACTTCTATAAATAGATCCATTAAAAAAAAATCCTCTCTAAAAGCATCTTCCCAGATCATGTGACTTAATTACCGTCTAGGTAACTAAGTATTACTCCCTTATCCAAGAAGCTCCGAAAAAGCTACTGTAGTGAGAATTCAAGATAGAAAGCATGTCCCTCAAATGTGAAGAAAAGTTGTAAACAGACACATTTTGGAAGGGAAATGCTGTTGTTGAGTTGTCCTCCTAAAAAAACAAAAACAAAAATGGAAAACAACATTTTAAAAAGCTTTTGTGTAGATCACTTGGCAACAGTGGCTATTGCTTGCATTTCATGTCAAAGACAGCCTCAAAACAAAGACATCACCTAAAAGCTACTTGAAAAAAACACAAGTCTCCATTTCAGAAGATTCATCACTGAAGCAATGGTATAGAGGGCCCTGTACTAATGCATGCAGCAAAATTTACTGCACACCCAAGCCTGGTTTTCCTTTTCTTCTTAATCGCTTACTCTTTCTTCTTCCTTCTATAGAAAGAACCAGGATTCTGAACAGTAATGCAGTTTTGAGAATCAATAAGGAAACTTGATACTCAGAATAAGCAAAAACAGATTAACCCCTTTGTTCATCTTTTCTGCTGCAATAAATATATATAATGACACTTTGGCAGTTAAATAGCAATTTTTGTGTTCCCATGGCCAAAAAATAAATAGTTCAAGCATTTACGCACTACTCAATTGCATGCAATGAATTCAAGAAAAATCTCTCTCATAAAAGGATATGTTAAGCTTTTGTCATTAAAATAAAAAGTAGAAGCAGAATGCAGCCACTGAACTATAATCTATATTTTAAGTAGACTAAATCCTGCTACTAATGACAAACTGAGAACATTTTTTACTTAAGAAAGCAGTCCACAATATTTTATAGCAACACATAATTATTTGGGGGGGTAGTTTTTTGCAAACAAAACAAGTTAAAAGATATCTTAAGAAACATTTATTTAATACATTATAGGCTTTTTAAACTATTCAAGTGTCGAACGTTATGTTCATTGTGGAGAAATCAGAAAATGAAACATGAGAAAGCTTGAAAATAATTCAAAATAACCAGTAATTTTTTATGGATACCATTCAGGCTTAAAGGAACTACAAAGTTAGCATAAGCCAGGAAGGTATATGTTGCCCTGATGGTCATCACATTTAATATTTTCTAAGTGATCTCTTAAAGCTATTCTCCACTAGAAGCTTTTTTCCTATCTTTGACACATTCATTGTGGAAAACAAAAAGATTAAAGGCAGGATTAAAAAACAAGTTAATCTCTTCTTTATGAAAGAAGAATGAGCTAGAAATTGACTTATAAAAATGAGTGCAAAAGGAATCTAGAGATTCTGCCTGTAGCACAGGTATCTGCTGGTAGATGGTACCACTCTATGCTGTTAATCTTTCATGGAGCTTCAACCCCAGGGAGCTAAGATGATGTGAACAGCAGGAGAAAAACTATGGTAGAAAAACTCAGGCTTTCTCCTTGCCTCTATATCAACTTTACTGATATTCTATTTCCAGAAGTAACATTAGCCATTTCAATTTTCTTAGAAAGTATTTTATTTATTTTTAAATTTTTCTTTTAAAGAAAAAGGGAGAAAGAGCAGGGCAGAGGGGCAGAGGGAAAGAGAGAGAATCCCAAAGAAGCTCCACGCTAAGTGCAGAGTTCAACACAGGGCTTGATCCTGCAACTCGGGGATCATGACCTGAGCTGAAATCAAGAGTCTGACACTCAACCAACTAAGGCCCTCCTTAGGAAGTATTTTTAATGAGAATTACACCATCATTCTTTTACAGTAAAAGGTTTCCTCGAGTCACAATAACCTTTCCTGCCCTCAGGTAAACACTTTTTCCTCTGGCACCTGCACCCCAACACACAGCAATTCCTTTACCCATTTGTATACTCAACCTTGACCCACACTCCTCTGCTTTCTTACGATCTTTTTACTGCCACTATGGGTATTAACTGAGACAATGATCCTTGAGTGCCCTCAATTCAATTAAATGATGGACAGTAACCAGTTGATTGACAAAGTCAAGGCTGTATAATGAGCATTCTGTACACAGCCATTAGGATCCTGATCCAAAGACAAGCTGGGAGTGCTCATATACAGTAGATTAGAAATAATTTGAGCTAATTAGATACTTAGCAGCTATTACTTTTGCTTATAAGACATCAAAAAATCTAACCAAAAAAAACATTGTTATAACAAATGATACTGATGACTGGTCATGGTCTTTCATAGGTAATAAATACAATAAATCATATCTCTACCAAGATAACTATTCTTTTTCACCCAAAGGAAATCTGCCCCATTCCACATCTATATATATTCTTGATAGATATAAAGAATTGAACCATTCCTTTCCTGATGATCCAAAATTCCTACTATGGTGATTTTCCTGAGATGTGATAAGTAAAACAGGCTTTGTACTAGATGTGTCTTTACCATATGTTGCACAAGGCAAATGACATAACTGAAAAACTACCCTAACACACAACCAAATTTGAGAGAAATACCTAAAAGGTCTTTGAGTAGACCACCACTTCAGGTTAAGGATAAGACTATAAAGGAGTCATTAGGTACCTCCAAAATGAATTAGGTATGTATAAAATCAGTCCAAATTAAATACATTTCAGTTTTCATGGCTATCCTCTCTTACATAATATAGAATATATGGTAGATAATATGGTGTAAGAGTCAGCTCGGGAGCTAAATAACCTAGATTTCAATTGTGGCTCTACTACTTTTCACTGTGTTGATTTCAGCAAGTTACATAACCTCTATATACCTCAGTTTCCTGTCAAGTGTCATAATAATCATATTTATAATCACAGGTCATTTTGAACACCAAATACATAGAAATTCATGTGCCTGTCACATCACAAGCAATAAATACAATGATTATTAGTATTATAACACTGATTAACCAGAGTCTATATAACTGGAAACCAATTAAGCTGAATATTGGCAGCTTTCAAGACAAAAAAGCTAGCTAACAATAAAACAGTGAGCTGCACGGTTTACACTCATTTGCTGCTGCTCATCAATCCTAATTTACTTTGTCTCAAGAATCTAGATCTACAGTTCTTCACAGTCAAAATGAAAAGATTTTGTTCCCAAGATACTCTGATCAGTTGAAGCTTACTGTTAAAATTCTTTTTAAATGTTTTTTATTTATTTTTGAGACAGAGAGAGAGCATGAGTGGGGGAAGGGCAGAGAGAGAGGGCGACAGAATCTGAAGCAGACTCCAGGCTCTGAGCCATCAGCACAGAGTCTGATGCAGGGCTCAAACCCACAAGCTGTGAGATCATGACCTGAGCTGAAGGAGGACCCTCAACCAACTGAGCCACCCAGGCGCCCCTTAAAATTCTTTTAAGAGTTCATATTAAACACATAAAAGTTCTCTCTAAGGGGCAAATTTAGAATTTAATTTTTAAATGAAATGGAAATAAATTTAAGTGAAAGATGAGATTAATATGTCTTATTAAAGGTACAAAAATATTTTTTTCTGCTTAAAGCCTTTATCTTTGTAACCTCTGAAGAAAGTTTTTTAAAAAACTTTAAAATCAGGATTCTGTATCTATCTGACCAGAATAAAACCACCTTTGACAAGGCATAGAATGTCTTTGCAGACAATACACATTACTATCTTAAGGAAAGATCACTGACACATTTCATTTTACTCTAAATATAAAATTGCAGTCAACAGCAAAATCCAGACTGTGAGAAAACACACAAGATCAACAATGTATCTGTGGAAGAAACAAATTTGTTGTAAAAAGAGAAAGATATGGAGAAACCAATGGATTAAAAGAGACTTTTTAAAAATCATTTAGGGGCACCTGGGTGGCTCAGTCGGTTAAGCGGCCGACTTCGGCTCAGGTCACGATCTCACTGTCCGTGGGTTCGAGCCCCGCGTCGGACTCTGTGCTGACAGCTCAGAGCCTGGAGCCTGTTTCAGATTCTGTGTCTCCCTCTCTCTCTGACCCTCCCCCGTTCATGCTCTGTCTCTCTCTGTCTCAAAAATAAATAAACGTTAAAAATAAAAATTAAAAAAAAAAATCATTTAGGGGGCGCCTGGGTGGTGCAGTCGGTTAAGCGTCCGACTTCAGCCAGGTCACGATCTCGCGGTCCGTGTGTTCGAGCCCCGCGTCGGGCTCTGGGCTGATGGCTCGGAGCCTGGAGCCTGTTTCCGATTCTGTGTCTCCCTCTCTCTCTGCCCCTCCCCCGTTCATGCTTTGTCTCTCTCTGTCCCAAAAAAATAAATTAAAAAAAAAAAAATCATTTAAAAAACTTAGGCAAAATTAAACTACAGGGATACATGCTTGGGTAATAAAACAATAAATAAAACCAGAAAAGTCGCAATAGTATTTACAAGTCTCTAAGAGGAGGCAGGAGGAGCTCAGCTTTGGGAAGTATCACACAGAAGAGCTGGTCAAGCTCCATTTCTTGAATTGAATAGTGGTTATGGAGTATTCACCTTAGTAATTTCTGTGCCAGTGTTATATATTAGAAAAAAAAAAATGTTTGGAAAAAAAAGGTTTGAAAAATATAATCGCAATCTAAAAGATTTGCCAAAGTAGCTATTATGTACTTTTCCATGCAAATACATTCCTTTCCCACAGTCATACTCACACACTTAAATAAATGCATTGTACCTGAATCTCACAAATAAAGGTTCCATGATACGTGAGCAGTCATTTATCAGATTGATGTCTACTCATTGCTTAAATCTGGCATAAATGAATTTGGTTTTATGTCATCAAAAAAGTAGAGTTTTGGGGCACCCAGTTGGCTCAGTCGGTTGAGCATCCGACTTCGGCTCAGGTCATGATCTCGCAGTTTGTGGGTTCGAGCCCTGCATCAGGCTCTGTGCGGACAGCTTGGAGCCTGGAGCCTGGAGCCTGCTTCGGATTCTGGGTCTCCCTCTCTCTCTGCCCCTTCCCCACTCATGCTCTGTCTCTTAAAAAATAAATAAAAACGTTTAAAAAAATTTTTTTAAAGAAGTAGAGTTCTGTCTTGATTTCATACCCTTCATTTATTTCACTTCCAAGAGCAAAGCCAATTTAAAAACAAAACCAAACCAAATAGAGCTCTTAGGAAAGGTGTTATGGGCTTAATTGTATTCCCCTGAAATTCTTATGTTGAAGTCCTAACTTCCTACTATTTCAGACTGTAAAGATAGTCTTCAAAGAAGTAATTAAGCTAAAATAAGGTTGTTAAGAGCAGGCCCTAATCCAACATGATGAATGTCCTTTTAAGAAGAAGAAATTGGAGAACAGATATACACAGAGGAAAAATCACGTAAAGCCGTATGGAGAAGGCACCATCTACAAGCCTCAGAGGAAACCAACCCATTTGACACCTTGGTCTTGAACTTCCAGCCTCCAGAATTGTAAGAAAATACATTTCTGTTGTTTAAGCCACTCTGTGGTACTTTGTTATGGGAGCCTTAGCAAACTAGTACAGCACATAAGAAAAAAAATTTTTTGAAAAGGTAGTAGAAAGAAGAAAAAGAAATACAAAATGTTACAATTTTACAATTTTAGTTGACTCATAATGTACAGTGAAAAGAAAAGCTTAAGAAAATTCTGAGTCATTAGTAAAGAAAAGAGAACAGATTACGTTAAAAAGAAACACCCCAATGAGCTAAGCACAAAGGGCAAGACACGAGGGAACCAGCAGGAAAATAACTGGCTACTGACTGAATTGATGGGACAGGATTCAGAGCTTTCAGTGTGGTTTCTGGAAAAAACCCAGAGGAGAATTTTGAGTTAGGTTTTTAAAGGGACTAGACACAAATGGAGGTGATGGGTGAGATCCAAGTGGTTTTCTGAAAGGGAGAAACGTCTTCTGGCCCAAGGGTTTAAATGAAGTTTGGATTTTATTATTTCCCTGGTTTAATAGGGTTGGGGTTTAGGCAACCATCAAACAAAGAAAATGAGGGGCGCCTGGGTGGCGCAGTCGGTTAAGCGTCCGACTTCAGCCAGGTCACGATCTCGCGGTCCGTGAGTTCGAGCCCCGCGTCAGGCTCCGGGCTGATGGCTCGGAGCCTGGAGCCTGTTTCCGATTCTGTGTCTCCCTCTCTCTCTGCCCCTCCCCCGTTCATGCTCTGTCTCTCTCTGTCCCAAAAATAAATTAAAAAAAAAAAAAAAAAAAAAAAAAAAAACAAAGAAAATGAAATTCTCAGACTGGAAAATCAGCAAAGATTGTGCAGAAAGTCAGTGCTCTGAGTGTTATATATACCCATGGAGCCTAATGATCTCAGAGTGGAGTACGCTCTGTTGATTAAGTACAAGTTTCCTGAAAAGGGACATTACTGGAGCAACAGCAGATGGCTCTTTGCTCGATCTGCCCTCCATGCTCATATTTGCATTTCATCATTCCACTGACAGGCATAAATAGAAATAGTGAACTGCCTGTTTCTTTTCCTCTTTAATTTAACAATAACAAATACTCTTCATTCAGAAAAGCAGCATACAAAATAGGGAAGTAAAGCCAAGCAACGGGAAAGAGAATAAAAGCCCAGAGATTCTAAATCTAGGTAATTTTTTCCAACTATAAGCAACATGGCACCATTTTCCTGTGTCATGCCTGGAAGCATCCTTACGTCCTTTCTACAGAAAGGCAGTGAAATAAATCAACCAACCATTCCATTTGTCAGCCTTAACAAGTTTAGAATAACTTTCTGGAAGGACTGGCATAATTATTATAAATTAGTTCACTTGTAAAAATTAACATATTTTGTTTTTAGTCTTTATCAAAGATATCTATACATGATATAGAAATTTTGCTTATAAAGCAAGATACAATACTGCAGATGTATATGATAGCAAATATACAAAAAATTAAAATATAAATATGTGCACAGAGCAAAACAATACTAAAAGAAAATACAATAAAATTAAAACAAAGTTTACCTCAGTGATGAATTTTAGTGAGTTTTCATTTTTATTTTTACTTTTCTCTACTTGTAAGTTTTCTAAAATGAGTCTGTATCAAATGTATATTCAGAAAAAGAAAGCAAATATATATAAATGGTATTATAATTCTGACAAGGCAAATAGGTAGTCTGAACTCTTTTCGAAAGAAAATAAACACTTAGCCAAAACTTATAATACTACAAAATGAGCCTAAAAAAAAAATGAGCCTAAAAAAAACCTTCGGGTGGAATTTGGTCTCACATACCCTCAGATTACATCATCATCAGACCAGAAAAAAATACACATGCCTATGTCTGCAACTGGAGGAGGATTTTATTTACAAGGCATATCTCTTCAGAGCTTACTTGACAAGAATCAATATCCCGGGGCACCTGGATGGCTCAGCTGCTTGAGTGTCCAACTTTTGATTGACTATTGATTTCGGCTCAGATCATGATCTCATGGTTCGTGAGTTCGAGCTGCACATCTGGCTCCATGCTGACAGCATGGAGCCTGCTTCGGATTCTCTCTCTCTCTCTCTCTCTCTCTCTCTCTCTGTTTCTCTCTCTTTCTGTCTCTCTCTCCCCCTCCCCCACTTTCTCTGTCTCTCTCTGTCTCTCTCTCAAAATAAATAAATAAACTTAAAAAAAAAAAAAAAAAGAACAATATCCTGAGATATCTCTCTCCAGGGATTTAAAACCTCCTGGGACTACCCTGAAGACCAAATAAATTTCTCATTTTACCAGGGGAATGTCTTTTCCAACTGAATGCAAAGTCACATACCTATCCTGGACCCAAGATTTCACCTTTTGGTTCTCAGGGCTAACTTAAAGGCAAATTTCAGGAATTACTTTCTGTGACATATTCTAAATAAGAACACTTGCATTGTATTAATCCCACACAACTCTTGTATTAATCCCATAAAACATAACTCCCACAATTCCTATAGCACACTAAGAACACTTTCTCTGGTAACTAAAGGTTTTATTCACAAGCAGGTGATACACTTAGTTGAAAAATGCCGAAATACAGAAACCCCAAAACTGTACATTAGAAGTTTCACTGAAAATTAAAATCATAATCAATATTTTAACAATTTTCAAAAAATCTCCGCCAGAGGGAGACAATCTTACTTACTTTAACTTCCACAGTCTTCCCTCCGTGTTCAACATGTCTCTCTACATATTCAGAGGACAGCAAATCGCTGTAACAGATAGAAATGGTGATTAAAAGGGACCCTGAGAGTGTAAATCACTTGAAAGTCACCAAGTTTACATATATCAGCTTTCTGATTTTTAACTCAGATTTGAATACAAAAAGAAAACTTTATAGGTGTCTCTCTGCATCCCTCCCCTCTCCTACTTTCTCTCTCTCTCTCTCTCTCTCTCTCTCTCTCACACACACACACACACACACACACACACACACACACCTGCACTTCTAAAAAAATATGAGGTTAAATCACCTGTCACCCAATGCAGCAGAGCTAATGCCACTGGTCAAGTTCAACAGGTCTCGGAAACTACCATAAGGACACCGTTATTTGCAAGACATCATATTCTTCCTGGTTTTACTTTAGTTTTTATTAAATAGTTCCGATTTGCTACTGTACTTGACCATTTTTAAAGTGTGATATATTAACCTAACAAAATAATCCTTTCCATCACAAAAAAACATTAAAAAGGGGGCAAAGGAAGGCAGAAGAAATGAGAAGGAATGTGCTTTCAGAAGTTTTAAATAATTCTTTTTGAAATCTGTCCTCAACAATCTTCTTGTATAATTTAAACATGCTTACATTATCTTAAATATGCTTCTCTTTAATTCCATATATATATGAAAAAAAATTCCCCTTTAATGGTGGTGCCTCAAGAAACAACTTATATAACAAGTCATAAAGTCTGAAGATTTTTAAAGCAATAAATAAATAAATAAATAAATAACATTAAGTAAAAATAATTGTGAAGCTATAAATTTCTAAATGTATTAATAGACATTCAACCAACTAAATAATCTTTTTCACAGTGTTATGAAGGTCACCATGCCAAAATTGTCCCGATCATTTCAAAAATGTGAATTTCTGAGCACACAGGTCTGCTGTGATAAGCACCCTGTCTACAGTTGCTTGAAATGTAAACAGAATGATCAAACATGTGTTATATTAACCCAGGCACCATCATCAATTTCCTCCAGCATCTGACCCTTACATTGCCATTTTGGAAACCTATAATCATAGCTTAAGTCCTTGTTTCATTTATCTTTGTAATTTATTTTCCTATTGATGTTATGGGGGAGTCAGTTAGGATGCTCTAAGCTGCAAGATGCAGAAAACACAACTAAAAATGGCTTAAACAATCAGGACATTTATATCTTATTTCTTGTTAGAAATTCCAGGACAGGTGTAATGTGAATATGCTTTTGCAAATCTCCAGATGTTAGACGAATAAATCTGGAGTTCATAAAATACATGCAAACACATTTTAAATGTCGTAAATATAGATAAGTACTAGTAAACAAAATTGTGTTAGATGCGCCAGAATGCAAAGGATGTGTAAAGTATAACTAAGAAGATCATGTGTGTGTTACACACTGATAGAAAGGGATGGATGACCAAAAGATACCTAATGTTCATGAGGCACCTGGGTGATAAATGTTCATGATATAATAAATATACAAAAAAAAGATACTAAATATCCAGGATACACTATACATAAACACTTATTATTTATGAGGTCTTCATTCAATACCCATGGCTTCTCAACTTCCATACCACTGACATTTAGAGCCAGATAATTCTTTGTCTTGGGGGGTGTCTTATACACGGTCACATGTTTAGCAGCATCCCTGGCCTCTACCCACTAGGTGCCAGTAGCATCACACAGACACACACGATAGTCATGACTATCAAAAATGTCTCCCAATATTGCCAATGTATACTCACGGTTAAAATAGCTTTGGTTAAGAAACACTGCTGACATCCATTTCTGCCTCATGTTTTCTTTGCCCCCAAAATACAAAGAGAATTCATGACTGACCATCAAGCTAACCAGCAATTTACAACCCCCGACCAAGCATACTGTCCCTGTGTAATTCAGATACGGCAAACAGGTGTCATTAACTTGGACTACCTTTCACCTATGGAGCTTGCCAAAACCTCACCTCTAGTCCTTGAAACCACATCATCAGTAGGGAAGATAGATGCAGCAGAGAGAGAAGCAGAACATATGAACACCGTGTACCCGAGGATTAGCCGGAGCAATTCTTCCATCCAACTTGCACCCTAACCTAAGTGTGCTAACCTACCCATTTCTTTCCTCTTGCTTGTCACCAGGTCCTTAAAATTAATTCAGCAAACCATGTGACCAGATTTTAATTTGGCATATGGGGGCTAGCTTGCCTGGTAGTATACTTGTAGACTACCATTGCAACAAAGTAACTTCCCACCAGACAACAAGGCAGCTCCAGAGTTAGCTTGTGTGGTGGCTCAGCACAATTGTGTGACCAGGCATAAGTTCATCCTTCTGTTCTGCCATCAGTATAGTGAGTGATCTGTTCTCTTAACTGGCTCCTATCATGACCCTAACATGGCTACTGCAATTCTAAGCATCTCACACAGATAAAAATATCCCACGTTAAAAAACAAACAAACTGTATTTCCTTAAAAGAGTCAGTAAACATCACAAAAAGCCCCTAGCATTCATCTTCTCAAACATGTTTTTCCAGAATTACCTTACTGGGCCTTGCCAAAACAAATCTTTTCACTGGGAAATTTGTCTTTGAACAATCAAGTTCTCCTTCTCCAGAGCCTGGCATGTATATCATGACTACCCAAGAGAGAGCTGAATAATGTTAGGGGGAAGGATGGTGGTGGAGAGAGTGTCTGTTGAACATCCAACCAACAGTTGTCTTTCTTTTATCTCTTGCTTGCTTTTTTCCCCCCTTATTATGGGGTTATCAGATAGTATTTCACAAATCTCCAAGGCCTTCTAACAAAAGTAAAGCTGCTTGATAAAAATCTGCCTCAAGCAATATATGTCATTGTTCAAGCAACCACATCTCACCCTCTTAGGCGTGACCATACCCCGAACAGGAGAGATACCAGCCAGATGTCTACAAGAGACTGTCCCCCAACCTTGTATCGGTCTCAAACAACCTCCCCAGAAGTGGGAGAGAAAAACTGCCATACCCAGGTAGTGTTTATTAGCAGAAACTATTCCTTCCCTTGGGAATCTTAACAAATAAATGCATACACACAAAAAAATAATTCAAGGAAAGAGAAGCAGGAAGTCAAAAATAAGCAGACATTTGAGAGAAACAGAGTTGTGTCGGTGGTGAATACCAGAGGGAAAGCCCCAGATCTCTGCTGCTTAGGTCCCGGGACCCAGAACAGCACAGCCCTGCTGCTGAGTATTGGTGGGATCCCTTCTCCATCAGTCACCTGAGTAAACCCCCTAGCACGAGTGAGATCAAAAGCAACTAGGTACAATATCACTTAGAGAAGTTGTGATAGTAGTAATAATCACAATAACTTCTGAAAAACAACTTTTGAATCTTCCAGGTTTTCAAAGTTCAAGGGAATATTTTCTTTTCAATTATAAAATCTAGGAATTAAGAGAGTTTATGAGTCACCACATGAATGTAATTACAGCAAAGAAAACTCCCTGCTCAGGAATTATGTAGCTCTATACCTACAGGTATTGTTGGAAGGGGTTCCATGTAATTTAAACTAAAAACAGCCCTGACAACTGGGTTTTGTTTGTTTGCAGTATTGTGGAAGTCTGCTAAGTATTGCTATTTTAATTATTAGGCTGAAAAACCTTATATTTAAAATGTCACTTTTCCTCCACTAAAGCATAAAATCTTGACTACCGTCTACTTAGACCCTAAGCAAATTTTCTTGAAGCCTCCTAATTAGAGATAATAAAAATTACCTTAAGTTCCTTTCCTTAGATCGACATTGTTTACAGTTAAGCAGGGATCTATTTAAATAATCTCAAGTGCAGGAAATGGGGAATCTCCTTAACATTGGGAAATTTTATTTTACTGTAAAGTGAGAAGGTAAAATTTACTCTATGTTAACGGCTTACTCGAAACTGATGTGTGAATGCTAACTTGTGAATTTTGAAAGATGAAAACTGAAAATCATTTTCAATCAAATTATAAAGGCCACTTGTTTTACAAAGAAAGTAGGGAGATGTTTTTAAAATTAGAAATGTAGTCTGAGGCCTTTTTTTAAATTTGCTTACCTTAATAAGCCTAAAGAAAGCATAACAAATACAGTGTAAACGTTCTCAGTCATAATAATGATTACTCTTTGTCTAGTGGGCAACTGTCATGAATCAGAGGCAGCTGGTAAAGTACAAAGATTCTGGAGTTTAAATATGAAACTAGTATTTTGACTTCCTATCCAAACTGTCATTTATTTGCTGTGTGACCTTGGTCAAGTTATTTAATCTTTATAAACATAATTTGTCTATGGAAATAATATGAAGTTGGTAGGTATTAAACCAGAATATGTGTGAAATCCCTCCCACATCCTGATTCCAAACACCCCATTCCCTATTCACCGTCTCCTAGCCATCTTTCCCTTAAACTTCCACTTAACTCTTTGGCATTTATTTATTTTTAAAGTTTACTTACCTATTTTTGGGGGGGGGGGGGGGGGGGGGGGGGCAGGGAGAGAGGGAGAGAGAGAATCCTAAGCAGGATCTGCACTGTCAGAGTGAAGCCTGACACAGGGCTCAATGTGGGGCTCAAACTCACATACCACGAGATCATTACCTGAGCAGAAACCAAGAGTTGGACATCAAATCTAATGAGTCACCCAGGAGCCCCTGGAGACTTTTAAACAATGAACCCTACCTACTGATTTTTCACTGTCCTTTACCTCCCTCCTGTCCATCTAATCTGACTCATATTCCATGCTCTGTCATGATAATCACCCCCTTATATACACTCTAAACTTCCATACTTCTCTTGCTCTGCTCTCTCCACTATGCTCACTTGGCCAAACCTCAACTGTGGCAAAACTTACCTCTTCCAATAGTCAAAGTCTGTCCTCAAAAAGCAAAACATCCTGAATGGTGATATGTTGAATTTATGACCACAATTATCAAGTGGTCCCTCAGCACAACACTGCCCATCAATCCACTAATCAATTTACTCTAAGAGGACCCTTCCAAGCCTTTCTCTCCAAAGTATTCCTTCATCATAACTCTCTGTTGATGACCTCAATTCTGTATTCACTGAGAAAATGGAGACACAAAAAGACTACTTCACCTTTCCAATCAACAGACCAACTGGCTGTTCTAAACCAGCCTGTACAAGGATGTCAAAGAGGCATCTCAAACTCAACATGGCTAATGCATAACTCTCTCAGCCAAATCCCAATATTCAATTCTACATTCAAAATGTACCCTAGTAATAAATTTACAGTGAAGAAAACTGGGGCATGTCACCTTAATCAAGTGATCAGTTAACATCATCAGTAATGGAAAAAACCAAAATCATGTGCTTCCTGAAGTGATATACTGAGAAGGACATATCATTTACAGTATTCCCACTAAAAATACCAAAGGAAGAAACAAATGAATGAAGAAATCTGAACCAGCATTAGATTTTCAAAATAACAGCCTTAGAGCAAGCTCTAATCTAAGGTACTATCAGTAAAATGTGACCTCAAGATCAAGATCAAATCAAAGATGCATTTGTAAGACCCTTTGTTAAGACCTCAGAAAGACTTAGGGCTGTTTTACCTGGATTATATCACCTATATAAGAGTTTCTAAGATTCTCCAGGGCTTACCTACCAGTAGCTCAGATACACAAAAGAGTTTCCAAGAATCTTAAAAGCACTGTCCTATAGCATCTTAACTCAAAGTCAAAAATAGGGAAGGGCCTCCCCCCCAAATGAGGTGTGGTTATGGTTTTGTCCAATGGGGTAAATCTCAATGAATTCACACAGAACCCACCAACAGAGCAACCACCAGCTTTGGTCAAAATGGAAAGTCAATGAAAAATTTTTAGTCAGGAAGCAGACCTAGAAAGATATTTAGATTAAAACTGGGCCCATTTCTTATGGAAAAGAAATGGTGACGCAAACAGTACAGCCAAGAACCACAGGCAACCACCCCCAGGAAGCAGAACAGAGCCTTAACCTACATATTCCCTTTCCCCAAACAGGGGAAACCTGGCTGAGTATCAGAATTTCAATCAACTACATGAAAGCTAGGTACTTCCTATTTCCTCCCTTTTTAAACAAGAGTACCTACTGCAGTCATCCTGTCCTCATCTCTCCCTTTGGAACTTGAGTGTTTGTGGAACAGCTCATTTGTCTTCTCAGTTCAAGGGTCTGTACCTGAGTTACTTCATCTAATAAGCTAATTAAATACCAGAACCTGATTCAGATGATGAGGACCAGAGCCCTGAGCTCAAGTCTGATGCTATAACGGAATGAGATTTTTCAGGAATGTTTGGAGGAATTGAGTGCATTTTGCATTTGTGAGAAATGTAAATAATATGTGGTCAAAGGATGGACTGTGGTTAATTAAAGATGTCTAGGGGCACCTGTGTGGCTCAGTCGGTTAAGCATCAAACTTTGGCTCAGGTCATGATCTCACAGCTCTTGGATTTGAGCCCTGCATAGGGCTCTGTGCTGATAGCTCAGAGTCTAGAGACTGCTTCGGATTCTGTGTCTCCCTCTCTCTCTGCTCCTCCCCTACTCATGCTCTGTCTCTCAAAAATAAATAAACATTAAAAAAATATTTTTAAAAAGATGTCTACAAATTATTTGTCACTTCTCTTATAGTCAAGTGGAGACCATTTCTCCTCCCCTCGAATCTGAGCTGGCCCTGTAGCAAATCTAATGAGGCAGAAGTAATACCATGTGATATCTGAGGTTTGCAGTTTCTACTTTCATGCATGTACAATTCTCCATTTTTCAATCTCTGAATCCAGCCATCATGCTGTGAGAAAGCCTAAGCCACCACATAATAAGATGCTTGTAGAGGACAACCAGAATCCTGACCCGATAGCCCCAGCTGAATTCCCAGCCAATGGCGGCACCAATTTCCAACCATGTGATTGAGGCCATTTTGGATCCTACAGATGTAACAGTGCCCCAGCCAATACTATATGAAACAGAACTGCCTAGTCAACCCACAGATTTGTACAAAATAATAATTTATAAGGCAGTAGGCTGACCGTGCCTGTTTATTCTCATCATTCAGTAATTGTTAATAGTGCACAAAATTAACATCATGTTTTCCTTAGAGCAGGCTCCAAACGAGCCCAATGTAACTTACTTGGGATAATAAAAACAAAAGGATCATAAAATTTTCATATATGACTATAATCCATCCATTAAGATATGGAAACGCCCTATGGGTCATGGGCCACAATGGAAAAATAGAGATTTCATTTGGTTTCAAAGCTTTTCAGAAGAACATAACTGGGAAAATGAAAAGTTTAGGAATCCAAATTTCATTAACTTACATAAGAGGTATAAGAAACTATAAGCTTTGGGTGTTGTATGGAAACCAATTTGACAGTAAATTTCATATATTAAAAAAAATAAATAAAAAAATAAATCACTAAAAAAAAATAAAAAAGAAAAAAGAAAATGTGAAAAAAAAAAAAAGAAACTATAAGCTTAGGGGAAAAAAGAAAACACTCTTCCAATTCTCTCCATTTTATGCATTCCCTCCCTCCAATTCATCTTCTCTTTTGTTTTTTTGCCCCATCTAATCAAGAATTAATCTCTTAGATCCTTTTTAAAAACTAGTATCTTTACTGAGAATCTTCACTACAGAAAATAGATAAATGTCCTGGACATTCATACCACTGAGAATTAATCATCCATTCTTCAGCCCTAGTTTGTGCCAGAACTGTTGCCTACATCCTCAGTATGTAATAACTAGTATTTAAAATTCCTATTTTGTTTAAAATAAATTAAAGGGAAACAACTAAATTAAAAGCTTACTTAAGATCTGCCTTTTGGATGAAAGTTTCATTTTATTCCTTTCCAAAATGTAAATATGAAGATTCCTTTCCTGCTTATACACTTACAAGAGATTTTCTGTATACTCTGTGCCTAATGGTGAGGCTACTTCAGTTATGCTCAACTGAGGAAGTCATAATCTGATGAAAATTTTCAAGGAGCTTTCAGTGTGCATATAAGGACTAAGACCTTTAGAGTAAATGTGATTAGGTGACAGTTGAATTGGGCACTATTATTAATATTGCTTCTTATTTATAGAATCCTTATTCCTACTAAGGCAAAGGTATCCAAGCCTGGCTTAGCAGCAGAATCACAAAAAAAAATTTTTTAATGCCTGGGAACCACCCCTAACCCACCTACTAAATCAGAATCTCCTAGGCTTATTTTGACATACAAAAAATGTTACCAGGGCATTGAAGTATAATCAGACTAAGTCTACAAATATTCTAGCAAAATAATATTAATATAACAATGTGTTAGTATATTTTGACAATTGTGACTCATTACCCCGCTGAAAGCCAAAGATACTAGGGAACACAATGCAGCAAAGCAATAAAAAGAAATCCCTGGTGAATCTTAATGGCACACAATCAACAGAGGGAGAAAAAAATGGCCTTTTTTCCATTAAAGCTAAATCAAGGAGTCATTTAAAAAAAATTGGGGGGCACCTGGGTGGCTCAGTAAGTTGAGCATCTGACTTCAGCTCAGGTCATGATCTCACAGTTCGTGAGTTTGAGCTCTGTGTTGGGCTCTGTGCTGACAGCTGGGAGCCGGGAGCCTGCTTGGGATTCTGTTTCCCTCTCTCTCTGCTCCTCCCCTGCTCACGCTCTGTCTCCCTCTCTCAAACATAAACATTAAAAAAATTTTTTTAATTTTTTTTAAGTTTTATTTATTTTGAGAGAGAGAAGGAGCATGAGTGGGGGAAGGGCAGAGAGAGAGGGTGAGAGAGAGAGAATCCCAACCAGGCTCTGTGCTGTCAGTGCAGAGCCAGATGCAGGGCTCAGTCTCACAAACCAGGAGACCATGACCTGAGCCAAGATCAAGAGTCCAACATGTAACCAAATGAGCCACCTAGGCAGCCCAAGGACTCATTTTTTAAAAAGAAAATTGACAGACTTACTTCAATATTTACTTAGATTTCCCATGAGCACCATAGAAATGAAAGGTTTTGGTACTTGTAAAAAGTTGTAATCCTTACATATGGTTCAAATAAAGTGTATTAATTAAAAATTTCCATTTTTATATTAATTACTTGAAAAGCATTCTCAACAATGTAGGGCTAGCCTCAAACTCTCTAATGCCATCTGCCCAATGAACATCTTTACCTTCTTTGTCTCCTTCCTCTCCACTAACCATATTCTGGGAGTATGACCATATCCCTCAGCTAGACGCCATTGTCAGTAATAAAGAAGAACTCACTGCTAAATTCACTGTTCCCCACCCCTACCTATGTGACTTCATAAACTGGAGTCAAGTGGGAGTCCCAATTCTGCCTGTTCCTAGAAGACAGCATCTACCTACCATCAGCACATACAGCCTCATCATGGCAATATGCTCCCAAAATATCAAGATTAACCTACTTCAGGCCTATTACCCTAGTTCATGTCTGTCACCTCATGTCTGTCAGGCTCCCAAATCATCCCTCATCTCCAGATCTCAAATCCCTTTAGGTATCTGTCACTTTGTCCCACACTCTCTACCCTAGATACCCTTTAATGATGCCCTCTGGAATTCACCCATGGCCATTAGAAAAATCTCCAGTCTCTTCCTTTAACACTTCCTTCACCATCTTCCTCTGGGAAACAGCTCTTCACTATAGGATCTGCTTTTCCTGCACCCCCTTAAGTGGGGGCTGCACATCCTTACTAAAGGGATGTGGAAATATATCCTCCATGTTTCTCATTGCCATGTCATTCCATCCTAGCACATTCCACCAAAAATCACACCACTTTATATCTCCTATCATCAGACTATACCACCTATCACTGATCCTTATAGCAATTTATTGATTCCTGGTCAACTCCCCTCCTGCTGTGGACATTTTAGCTTCTAGTTTTCATCATACTCTCCAACACTACTCTGTTGTAATTATTGGTGATTTTGATATTTACCTAGGTGACCCTTATAATTCTGCCTTCTCAGCTCCTTGACCTTATCTCCTCTGATGATCTCCTCCATTCCTTCACCTACATTTCACCTACCATATAAATATTCTAAATTCCAAGGCTCTCACTCTCTGAGCAACTTCTGTCCATCTAACTTTCTCCTTCAATACCCCATTTCAATTCTTTGACCCCAGTGAGATCCATAATCCACTGAAATTACTACCATTTCACTGTCCCTCACCACCCTCATGTCTCACACCCTTCCTTGCTCAGCTTCGATTCAATCTTAATATTCACTGCTTTGTAACTTTCCTTACCCAACTTCTACAATATAATTCTCCCTGGACTAAACCAATCCTGATTAAAGCCCTTACAAGCACCAGGCCTACTCAGTGAAAGTGAATGAAGCTGAAGAGCAGCCTATCATCATGTTGACTGTATTCGCTTTACAATGAGGAACACTGACCTCAACAAATCCTTTAAAGCCATCTGGCAACTTCCCTCCTAGTCTAGGAATTAGCTGTCCAGGTAATTATCCAAAGCCAACACCCCTACTCATGCACCATAATCCATCCCTTCTTGCCTACCAAGGGATATGGCACCAGATGTTGTTCCCTTTCCTGCATCATCAAATTCCCCCCTTCTATTAGATCTTTTCCACCAGCACACAAACTCTGTTATTTCTCCCATTCACAAAAACAAATAAAACAATTCTTAACATCATTTCCCTATCCAGCTGCTACTACATTTCTTTCTGTCCATTAAGCAAAACCACTCAAGACAATTACCCATAGTCAATATCCACCTTTCTCTCCTCTCCTATCTCTTGAGCCCATCTAATCAGATTTTCACCACATCACTTCACCAAAACAGCTCTTAACAAAGTCACAAATTACTTACCTTAAACTAAATGTAGAAATCTAATGGCTGATTCCCAGTCTTCATCTTACTTGACCTATAAGCAGCATTTGATACAACTGATCACCCGTCCTCTTGAAAATATTTCCTTACATTTCCAACCAGGCACCACACTCTCCTGGTGTTTCTCCTACTTCTCTTGTTGCTGTTTCTCAATCTCCTTTGCTAGTTTCTTCCTGTTTCCCCAATCTTTAAACAATGTAGTGCTCTGAGGCTCAGTCGATGGTCCTTTTTTCTTTTTATACTTAGTCTTATGGTGATCTTACCTAATGTCTTCTGTTAAATAACAAGTATATGTTGATGACCTTCAGATTTATATCTCCACTTCAGAATTCTCTGAACTTCAGAATAATATTTCCAACCACATAGTAACATCTCCTCCTTATCAAATAAACATATCACACTTAACTATATCCAAATTTAAGTTCCTGATCTTGCTTGACAAACGATTTTCCAATAGTCTTCCCACCTTCATAAATAGCTACTCCATCTCTTCAGTTACCCTGGCCAAAAACCAAGGAGTGATCACTGACTCCTCAATTTTGTCTTATATACCATATCCAGTTGATTATGCCAACTCTGTTTTCAAAATATATCCAGAATGTGACTTCTATTGCCACCATCCTGGTCTGAATCACCATGGTATCTTGCCTGGATTATAGTAATGCTTAAGATCTATGTGTCAACCTGTCAATATTTTCCTAGTCATTTGTGTGAAGATGATAATAATCCCATTTTTAGAGAGAACACAGATTAACAGGCTTTTCTTACCCACTGGTAATGATGGTCAAATTTTGCCCCCTTTTTTTTGTTGTTGGAGTATAACTAACATACAGTGGTACATTCAAGCGTGCAACATATTAATTCAACAATTCTATCCATTATAGTTAACGTCCACCACAATAAGTGTAGTCACCCTCTGTCATTATGCAATGTTATTACAGTATTATTGTTTATATTCCCTATGCTATACTTTTCATGTCCACGACGTACTCTGTAATTAGAATTTTGTACCTCTTAATCCCCTTTATCTATTTCATCCATCCTCCCACCCACCTGTCCTCTGGCAACCACCAGTTTTTTCCCTGTTTTTAAGAGTCTTGGGTTTTCTTTGTTTGTTTTATTTTTTATATTCCACATATAAATAAAATTATGTATTATTTGTCTTTCACTCTCTGACTTATTTCACTTAACATAATGCCTTGTAGGTCCATCCACGTTGTCACAAATGGCAAGATTTCATGTATTTTTATGGCTGACTAATACTCCACTATATGTATGCATCACTTCTTCCTTTATCCATTCATCCATTGGTGGATCCCTAGGTGGCTTCTGTATCTTAAATCATTGCCCTCTTCTGAGAAAGCAAACTTTCAAAATTTAGTAAAAGTCTTAAAATTCTGATATTCTTGACATTCAAGAATCTAATGAAGGAAAATAGCTATAAATATAAAAGATATTTTATGCCATTTAAAAAATAGTTATTATTTAAAAGACTAGTGTTGACAAGGCTACTAGGGAACCAGTAGCACACACACTGTAAGCACAGAATTTTTAAAAACTCAAGGAGGGCAGTTGGACAGTACATCCTGAACTTAAATAGTTTTGAAACTGCAATTCTGTTTCTAAAACTTTAACCTAAGAAAATTATTTTTTTACTGTGTACAGGTGTTTAGCCATAAAGACTGTCAATATAGTATCATCATGGAGAAACACTGGAAATAACAAGAGAAACAAATACATAGGGCACAAAAACTTACCGTTGAACACTGCTAACAAGAACAGGTCATTAAAAGATATTAAAAGATGTTCATAGTGTTCATATGAAAAGATGTTCATAAGATGTCTACTTAAGAAAAACTCCAAATTTTGCAAAAGAAAGAAAAACATATAGGTATGAAGGACAATGAAAAAACAAGCACACATTAAAAACGTTGCAGTGCTTACCTTTGGGTAATTAGATTGCAGCTACATTAATTGTACTTGTTTTACTTCTACACATTATATTATCTATTATTTCTATAATAAAAATGTATTACATTAAGAAACTAAAGAAATAAGTTATAATTCCCTAAAAATAGGAAACTAAATTTGAAATGTATTTCTCAAAGCGATCACTACAATTATTCACAAAACAACCTAAACATACAAAAATAGATGAATGGTTGAACACATTACTTTCTATCCAATAAGTAAAAAATAATAAAAGTCAACCAAAACTTTTAAGAAGAATTTGTATTAACTAGAAAAATGCTTCTTAAGTTAAAAAAGAAAAGTAGTACATGAAATTACATTGAGAGAACATGACAATTACATAGATAAAATAAAGCACAGAAAAAAAAAACCTGGAAGAAAATGGACCCAAATATTTAAAAAAGGTCGCCTTTGAGTGATCCTTAAATTTTTTTTTAGCTTCTTAAACAGCTTCTTCTCCACATTTCTCAAAAAGAAGTATGCTCAAAATTATATTTCTTTACTGTTTTAAGTTTAATTATTCATAGCAATAATAAAAATAACAGTTAATAATTTTGGGTCCTTACTACTAATTATTACTACTGCTACTACTACTGATCTAATGGCTTCACATGCATTAATTGAATCTTTATAGCGATTTTGGTAAGTGGGTATTATTATTATCTCCATACAGACGAGGAAACTGAAGCACAGAGAGGTGAGTAACTTTATCAAGAGTACACAGTAATAAGTGTAGAGCCAGCATTCGAACTCAGATGGTCTGACTCAGGCGTGCATCTTCTTGACCAACTAAACCCAACCCCACATGTACTTTCTTTCCCTTCTCTCATCATTTTCTTCTCTTCTTAATCTTCCGTACATGTCACTAAATTAGCCCCAGACTTTCCCACAGAACTATAAAGCCTTCAGTATGGTCAAACACATCAGGTACTCTATCAATTTCATGTTTCTTCTTAGTTGTATTCTTCCTACACCCTTCTATCCTCCTGCTCATAGATGGACTGATTGCACTCAAGGTCTGTGGCACAGATGTGACCTGTCTTTGTCTTCACCATGATCCTGAGAACCCCCTCTGGTTCTCTCCTTCTTGTAAACCTGTTTCCTATTTCTCATATCTTCATCTTTCTTGGTGTTCTCTCATTTATTTTGGTAGGAGTCAGTCTCCAGTACCTTCCAAATAAAGAATGCATATGATGTTCATTTATTTTAGACCTTGCATGTACATTTTTTGAGAACTCGCCTTTGATTGATGGTTTAGATTTGCAAGTACAGAAATCCTTCAGAATTTACACAGCACTGCTCCACTTTCTCTGGTATCTGGCATTGCTAATGAGAAATCTGATGTTATTCTGATGCTGATCCTTCCAATGTGACCTGGTTCTTGTCTTGAGAAGCTTTTGTGACCTTCTCTTCTATTTCTATCCTAAAACTTCAAAACTTTATGTCTTTATGTCGGTCTTCTTTTATTCACAGACTTGGGCACTCAATATTCCCTTTCAATCTAGAAATTCATGCCCCTCAGTTATGAAGAATAATTTTTGTTAATTTATGTTCTGTTTTCTCTCTTCCCTATGGAATTCCTATTACTTGGATGTTCAGTCTCCTGGATTGATCCTCTCACAGTTTTTATCTTTTCTCTCCTACCTTCCACCTATCTTTTGTCCTGTTTTCTGGGAGACAACTTTCCCCCCAACTTTATCATTCAACCCTTCTATCGATCTTTATTGTTTCTCATATTTTTGTAGTTGCTTTTCTCTGGATTTTTAATAGCATTTTCTTGTTTCATAGATGCAGTATTTATCTTTCTTATTTTTATTGGGTTGGGTTTTTAAATATTTTCCTCTGTTTCCTGCATATTTTTGTTTCAGCTGAATTCATTTGTTTGTTCTGATCTCTTTATTTTTGTTAGATGTTCTCCTCAAGTATATGATAGTCCATATTATATGCTTACTGCTTTTCAAATTTGCTTTTTTCCTCAATTATTGGAATTCTAATACCTAGTATTGACAATGTGGGCCCTTCTCACAACAGATGACCCTTCAACAACAAAGGGTTGAATTGCATGGGTCCTCTGAATCGGTAGATTTTTTCAACACATGTGGTACAATATTAAAAGTATTTGCTCTTTCTTATGATTTTCTCAACACTTTATTTTCTCTAGCCAATTTTATTATAAGGATACAGTATATAATACAAGCAACATAGAAAACATGTGTTCATCAACTGTTTATGTTTTCAGTAAGGCTTCCAGTCAACAGTAAGGTATTAGTACTTAAGTTTTGAGGAGTCAAAAGTTATAGACAGATTTCTTACTGCGTTGGAGGTTAGTGCTCCTAATTCCCATGTTATTCAAAGGTCAACTGCATTGGTGAAAGGAAGTTCATCAGGATAAAAAAAAACATTCTTTCTTCTTCCTGCTTCTATAGTGGCAGGAAAGCAAATACTAATCTATGTTATTGAACAGTTTTTGAAAACGTTATTTCCAACAACAAATTCTTACCCAGAATCCAGACATGAGGAAGTGTGGTATGCCCCATGAAAGTAAGCATAATGTCTAAAAAGTCTGTAATTCTATTTGGTCTCCTTACTTAAATGTTATTCTATTAATAATATTTAAACATTGTTTTTTGTAAAGCATAAATAATCGTTAAAAGAGCATTTCTTGCTGACACTTCTATCTTTTCCCACGTTAGAGATGTAAAACAAAGTAAAACTATGACTGTATTATTTCCCATTATAAAACACAGTTTTAGAGCTTAATATCTTTTTAAGTTAATATAATCTACCTTTGCTTTCAGCACCACACCTTAGCCCAGTTTCCTGAGATATCTGATGATTCCATTTCCAGAGCTCTTCCCAGGTTCTGCTTCTTACTGAAATTAGAAAGCAGCTTTCTCCACCCAAGTCAGTCAGTTACCCCTTGCCCATTTTTGTGACATCTTCCAAATTTTTATTGATGTCTCTCATCTACTGTGCTCTTGTGAGTTTATTATGCCCTCACTGTCATTATCATGGAGGAAAGACACATGTGAGGGTTCAGTCGACCCTATCTAATCAGGAATATGCAGGTCATTTTAAATGTTTATATTTTTACATGATCATATAATTTTTATGATGGAAAATTATTCGATTAACCTGAGCCAGGGAAATCTAGAGAATCTGGGCACGAAATAGATACCAGAGAATAGATAATTACATCTCACCATTTGTCTCAAACCCTAGCAATACTTCCTTAACAGGTGCCCTCTGCTCTCACACATTCCATTCTATTCTGTTAGCTGTCATTTCCTTACCTATCCTTCAATTCCAAGGGCCATTTCCAGTTAGTGTCAGTCAATTTACAATGACTTTTTATGAGCAAATGGTAACCACACCAAGTCAAACTATTTTATTTTGGTTCCACTAATGTTTCTTCACAATGCCAGAATATTACAATTAATAATGAGTGGTTTTTAAAAATTATACCAGAACTAAATAGCCAGCTGAATTTCATCAATTTCAAACCGTCATCTTTTTTTAAAAAAAGTATTTACTTATTTATTTTGAGAATGAAGCAAAGGGGAGGGGCAGAGCGAGGGAGAATGCGAGAATCCTAAGCAGGCTCTGTCCTACCAGAGCGGAGCCCAACATGGGGCTCTATCTCACGAACTGTGAGATCATGACCTGAGTCTATATCAAGAGTCAGACACTTAACCAACTGAGCCACCCAGGTGCCCTTGAAAACCAGCATCTTGAGATCCTCTTCACCTACACCAGTGATACTATATGACCCATGAGGAAACGAGTCTTGTTATTTCCTAACCATACTTTCTAAATAATAAATAGGCTCATTCCCCATACTAGTGAAAAGATGATGGTGAATGGATGGTGGCTGCTTCCAAAATTCAAATATGCCCTTCGTTACCGATGTCATGTCACCATTAAAAAGGTTCAAAAAATGTGCTATAGGCTTTGATAGAAACTCCTCAAAAGATCTAACATTACTTTGAGCAATAGAGCGGTTATTGTAATAAATGCAATGCCCTCTTACAGGGACATCTTTGAAGGAAACAACTTACCTGGCTGTATGTGTTTTAAAAAGCTTGTTTAAAAAGACTTTCATCAGCTCATTATCACTACTCAAACTGGCTTAAACTGAGCAATAAATAGAAAACTAATTAAGATCTTGACTCTCTGACCTGATCCTGAGTTAGTGTCTATATTCTAAAAGCTAATAATCAAAACATAAAACTGCAGACATAGAAGCTAAATAGGCTTTGCTCTCTTACGCTCTTAGATTTTACAAAATTAGCCCTAGGAAACCCTTTTAGGAATAAACTTTCTTGTGGAAAATTACTGAAATTTTTGCAGCTGAAAATCTGTAAAGCAGATAAAAGGGGAACAATAGAAAGCATCATATCATCATAAATATATATATATAAGTGGGTCTCACGGCGAGTTCGGAAGAGCGTCGTGAGAACAC